>NC_056745.1:1269599669-1269864669 GCF_019279795.1 Protopterus annectens
TTTATTTATGACTCAGCAATGCTAATGAACACATTCTTTGTATTGATGCTAACATTCTGTGAAATCTAAACACAGTATCTGCTCATAATATGTACTACATCACCCATGTATTTGTTGCGTTCCTGGAGAGAAAGAAAATGACTGTATTACATGACTGATACTGAAAGTTTAATGCTACATACTACTGGATTCAAACCCAGGACTGTATGTGGAAAAATGTATTGCATACAAGGCATTTAACAGACTGAGCTACAAAGTCACTGCTGACTATTGAGTGACTGATACATCCCTGGAGATCACTTGGAACTATACTATGAATTGAGCAATACAAGCTACAGGGCATTCCTCTGTCATTCTAGTACTATTACAGTGTTATACTAGACTGTAGTGACAGTAGAACACATATGCATGGAATACAACCATACTGCATATACGATAAAAGCTGTAGTTTAGAATCAACAATGCTTGTGAACACATTTTATTGTTATTGGCTTGAAATATCTGTGACATCCACACGCAATATCTGCCCATGGACTGGGCTACCTCACCCATATACCTTTATTACCTGATGTCTGAGGAAGACAGAGCATTATGCGACTGATATTGGCCTGGAGACAGCCTTGGACAGTACTATGAGTTAAACAATACAGTTTGCATGCCATTAGACTTGCTAGCTACAGCGATTACAGTGTTACACTTGACAGCAGCAACCTTACCATAGACAATCAATGCATACAGCTCTACTGCAATGGTTTTGACAGCACAATTCTTCTGAAGAACATTTTGCTTACTGTTGTTGGAATTGGTAATGCTGTACTGAATACAGTTCTTATTGTTCATTCCTCTAATTGCCCATTTATTACAATAAAGTTCTACATGCCCATTTATTGCACTATAGTTTTCTTGTGTATACTTTATTGCAGTAAATGTTTTACTCTTTCTTGCTTATTGCACTGCAGTTGGCATACTATATCTGTACATACCATGCTCATGGTGCAACCTGGCCAAGTGCCTGGTATGGGAATTGACATTGTGAACCCTCTCAGCTGCAGCTGTTGTGCGAGAAGCACACCATTGTACATACCAGCTTTGCAGACATTCAGCCTGCATTTTGGTTAGACAAAGGAAGACATACTTACATACTTGTGGAGCATTCCCAGCTCAAGCTTCCTGGACCCAGGTGTCCAGGGTTCCCCTTTTGCTTCTTTTCAGGTTGTCAAAATGGTGACAACACTACTCATCTGTGCATGGGATACCAGTAACACTAATGAGTTCCCATGCCAAATGGTCCCAGGCCTCCGCCTTACACTCTGAGGCCTGGAATCCACCCTGCATCAGCCGAGGCCTAGAATCCACCCTGCATAAGCTGAGGTTCATGGTTTTAACAAATAGCCTGACCATGACCCTGGATTCTTGAATGTCCCACCTCTACGCATGAAAGCGTACACCTTCTCCAACAATGCCAGCATATCAACAGTTGATTGATTGAACTCCATTGACTTTTGCAGAGTTCCTACCTATTGGGCCTAATATAAGCTGTTTTACCACCCTTACATGTTATTCAGCAACATTTGAAAAAACGCTGCATTGCTTAGCAGTGCACAAGCCAGCTACATGAAGCCAAGCAGCAAGAAAATTCGCAGAACAATTGTTTTAGTGAGGCTTAGCACAGCACAAACATTGGTAGCCATTAGCATGTTTATGCAGTGCTTAGCATGAATGAGCAGTGCTTAGCAGAGTGCAGCAGTGCCATAATTCACAATAGTTTAATTAAATTAAAAAGAAAAATAGGATATTCATTTACAGACATATTCTGCCTGTTATGGACTCAAACCCAGGACCTACCACACATAAGAGTGTAAGGGTCTATTTCAGTTAATTGACTATCCAGAATGTCGAATGCTAGATGTTCGAACAGGGAAGTTCGAAAAATGAAAATGTCAAAGCCGCAGAAATACAAATTCTTTCCTAGGGAAAGAATTCGGTAGGCTGTTTCTGCGGCTTCAACATTTTCTCCAGTTTAGTCTTGAAAGTTACAGATCGGGTTAAGGTTAGTCTGATAGCATGACTGATGTTGGGGTAAGGTGTGGGTAAGGTAAGTGTCTTGAGTGGCCGGACTTTAGGGTTAGGGTGCGGGTAAGGTAAGTATGCAAGTGTGACCGAGTTTAAGGTTAGGGTGCAGGTAAGGTAAGTGTGCTAGTGTGATGGAGTTTAGGTTTAGGGTGCGGGTAAGGTAAGTATGCGAGTGTTTCGTACTTTAGGGTTAGGGTGTGGGTAAGTGTACGAGTGTGACAGAGTTTAAGGTTAGGGTGCATGTAAGGTAAATGTGTGTGTGAGACGGACTTTAGGGTTAGGGTGCGGGTAAGGTAAGTGTCCGAGTGTGATACATCTTAGGGTTAGGGCTTGGGTTAAGGTTTAGTACATAGTTGTGTATGTAAGGTGTAGTGTAGGTTTATTAGGTTTTTGGTGTGCTTGTATTGTGTGTGTGTTTTCCGAATAGCAAATTTTTTCCCTGGGAAAAAATTTGCTGTTCTAAGGTTTCGATGTTGTCATATTTCAAACTTCCAAGTTTGAACATATGGTGTTCGAAAATTTGAAAGTTCGATTATATGACATAGACCCGACTGTAACTCTACCCATGTAGCTAGTGGGATGTTATAACAGCTAGTATACCTTCACATATACTACTAGGCAACCTGTTAGCATTGCTGAGCACATGCCACACAGAGCAAACATGCTTAAACACAACTATAATTAAATAATTAATTACATCTCGTTTCTATTTTTAGACGTCTGGTAGGAGTCGCCCGTGTATGCTTGAGATCAGCTTGGCTCTGCTGTGTTCCGTGCTGCTCAAAAAAAAACAAAAAACTTTATTATCATAATTAATTATCCAGTTTGTATTTGTAGATGTCTGCCAGGTGTCAGCTGTCTGTATGTGAGCACAGCTTGGCATTGCTGCCTCACACTCATCTGCAGCAATGAGTAGCTGCTACACCTCTACCTCCACTGATTCAATATCCATGTTCCTCTGCTCTCCCTCGGCAGCCCGCCATCATTTATATACATGGAGAGCTGCCAAAGGGGAACCATGCCCGTGTACACGGACACATTCCATGGCACTTCACTGTGCTTATATGGATTTTATGAAATCCTGGGGTATGTGTTTGAGTGTGTGTGTGTGTGTGTGTGTGTGTGTGTGTGTGTGTGTGTGTGTGTGTGTGTGTGTGTGTTCACAGATATGTCAAGGTAACTGTCCTGGACATGGGGACAACTTTGGGGACAACTTCTTTTGGGGGGAATGCCCCTTTCCAACAAACTGTAGGTTGCTAATATTTTAGAATTATAAGAGATGGAAAACATGGGGCAGAGACTCTACATGATAGAGTATGTGCATACCCTGGCCATCTACAGAAACTTCATTTTTTTCTTGGAGTAGCAGAAATTGTTTCTGTTCAGAAGACTGTCCCAGGGAGGCAGAAGAACTACGGCTGTAGCTAGCCCCTTTCTGTTTACTGTGAGTATGTGATGGGTCCTGCTGCTCATTAAGTATAAATGCAATAAGGCAGGTGTGTGCCATGAACAGTTTGTTATATAACCTGGCTGCAGATGCAGCAAGGACTGCGGAAGGACCGTGTAGGAGTGCGATGTACTGCAGGAAAGTAAGAGCAGCAGCAGTGTTCATCCATTGAGCACAAACCCCAAAGTTACCCTGCACAATCTCTCTTGAATAGTTGCAGCAAGGAAAAGAAGGCATGTGTCATCCCTACAGGGCCATAAGTCTTGTGTGTTGATGTTTTTTTTTTGACCCAGTGATGTACGTATATGTACAGAAGATGACTTGTGTAAGGCAGTAAGAGAATCAATAGCCTAGGCAGGTACAGTAGGTACTAGGACCTTACAAACAAACAAACAAACAAACAAACAAACAAACAAACAACACAGACAAAACTGGGAAGGGAGAAGGTATGGAGTTGCCAGGGAGTTGGAGCTAATGATTGTGGAAGTGATATAGTACTCTCTGATGATGATAGACAAAAGGAAAAGATTGTAACAGGGGATCTGGTCTAGATGCACCTACTGCATATAAATGTGAAATAACTGAGGAGAAAAAATGTAAAACAACACGTACATGATCAGTGAGAGAAAAGTGCAAATACAGTGGCCACATGCAGGCACAACTTCAGAGTCTGACCACTTTTCCTGACCTTTGCATTATAGTACATGTAACAGCAACACTAATTTAAGAATGACGTTCCTATATGAGAAATAAAATCCAAAAATAAGCAGGAAATCTGGTACTGATGTTAACACTAATCCAAAACAAAAGAAATGAACACCAGCAGCTTAACAAACTCGAAACTTTAATAACAAAACAAAAAACGTGGAGGAAAAATCTGTCCCGGTTTAGCACTTTCGTCTTGTATAATAATGCTAATTCCACCTAAAACGCGGCTTTTCAGCGCTACTGTGGATCCCTTGTGATATCTGCATTGCTTACTGTACTTATTTCCTTGTTTCACTTGAAAGAAAGTTACTGTTTGTCGTTTTTGCATTTAAGTTACCTGTAACACATTGCATTTAAGTTACATGGCACTTGCTCCCTAAAGCAATTATATAAGTCAGCACTAAAATATTAAAAGCACTACACCCTCCCCTTGAATACCTCATTCCCCATTGGCCCTTTTTTCAATTATAAAGGAATTCCTAATAGTATTCTAGCATGTCCAAAGGTCAGTTGTCAATCTCCTTCTCGGTCCAGCTGGTGAATCTGGGAATCTTGAGGCAATGTTACTACTGCCTCATGTACACAGACAACCCTCTCCTCCTCCCAACAAATTCCAACACATGTGAGAGATGCAACCATATAGCCATACTGGAGGCTAAGCTCTCTCAACTCAGTAATGGCGAAACCAGTCAGGAGGAGAAGGAAACCACACTCACTACAATTCCAGTCTCACATAGACCTACCACAACAGCAAACCAAACACATAAACACACAAAAACATACTCGGAGGCTCTAAATAAAAATCTGCCTAAGCAGCAGAGACCTCCAAAGCAGACACCCAAGCAACCGCTACCCCAAAACAAAACACGTGCAACACATAGCTCACAAAGCCAGTGTGCCGAACAGTCACAGCCCTTAAGGCTAAACAACACACCTGATACACTTGTAATAGGTGACTCTGTCGTCAGGCACACTGACGTCCCGCTCACCAGGCTAAACAAGGAGAAAGTCACGGTGAGCTGCCTGTCGGGCGCTAGGATCAGCCACATAACACAAGCACTCAGGTCACTCCAAGGCAAGTACAAATATGACTCAGTCTTTGTCCATGCTGGTGTGAATGACCTGAGACGTACCTCCCTGGACTACATGAAAAGAGACGTAGAGGAGTTCTCTGAGCATGTAGCCCAGGCAGTATGACCCTGACCTTGAGTAGCATCTTGCCCTCACCAAGAATGATGCCACAATACGAAGACAAGATGATCAATTTCAACAATTGGCTTAAGTATTGGTGTCATTCAAAGGGGATCCAATGCCTGTCAGCCTGGGATGACATGCTCGACAAACCACGATGCTTAGCTAGGGACGGCTTGCACCTGTCACCCTGGGCTTTCGGATATTGGCAAAGGCTCTTGCTACCCCATAGTGCCTTTTTAGGCAAGGCTCAAAAGACAAACCCACCTCCATAGGTATCACAAGGGATAAGAAACTAAGAGTAATGCTACTCAATGGCAGAAGTCTAAACCTCAAGATGCACTTTTCGAAACGTTCCTTAGCATGGAGAACATCGATATCTGTGCAGTAACAGAAACCTGGTTCAAGGCTCCCGAGAGCACCCCAGCACTACCAGGTTATACCTCATACCATGCTTTTCGGCCCAAAACTTGGACCGTACCACAAAAGGAGGGGGAGTATCAATATTCGTCAAAGATACCCACACCTCCAGGTTACTGGCACAGCACGAAACATCAGAGACTATCCATGTGCAACTATCAGTGGGTAAAACTGCCTTCCAGTTTATAGCCTGCTACAGACCAGGAAGGAAGGATACGAAGCCTTCCGAAAGTGCTTGTTTAAAATAAAAGTTCTAACGTTGACACAACATAGTTCTCGTTGCTCTATTCTACCTGTTATTTGGATTTAGCCGTGGTACTACATTTGTGGAAGTACTGGACTCTGTTTGTGTGCTCCCTCGGCTTTTCTGTTCTTCTTTAATGTGCATATGTATGCTGTTGATTGTGTGATGCATGACCCCCCCCCCCACTCTGTCTAATGACATGTGTGACTCAGTGGACTATGGACGCTAGCATGGGTGACGGTATTGATAGTTCTAATCTGGAATTACTCAAATCTTTTGCATGCGAGGTAGCAGTATGTTGGTGTTTTCACAGAATGTCATACCTCCCACCCTCTTAGTGCAAAAAATCTGGACAAAGCCAGAAAGATGGGGAGGACAAATGGCCAAACATAGGGACAGAGTTCAAATATTGTGCACATAAAACTTTTTGGAAGTAAAAGTGTTGCAGTAGTACATGTTTTCTGTTGGACATAAAGTCTGACTCACAATTATTTGTCTGTAGTTAGTAGAATATATTGATGCCAACATTCAATAAAGCACCAGAAGACCACAATTATGTGAGGAACAGACCAAACATATAAGACAAATCTCTGAGCATTCTATGAAAATCAGGGCAGTTGAGAGGTATGCAGACTGTCAGTCTGCTAGTGGTGTAACATTAACAACCCCAGTCACATATTTAGTACAGCAGACAGATGGGGAATGCTGCAGACATTTCGAGTGAAGTGCAGTACTACAGAAACAGAGGCCGATGTTAATGTCTGTAACATACAAAATCCTGGACTGGAATACAGGTAGGTATGTTCTGGAGTCACGTTATAAGTACTGACAGTACCACTGTGCATTCCTATACACTGAGTAAAATGAATGCAATTTTGTTGGCCCTTCATTGAAATGACCTATTATGTGTAAATGTCTATATATACAGACATATATGTATACATATCCATTTATCAGTATCTCTCTCTCTCACAAGCATAGTATATCTTTTGCTATGTAGTGTCAAATATATATATATATATATATATATATATATATATATATATATAGCTATATATATTAAAATGATACATAGACTCCCCCGTATATATCTACAGAACACACACACACACACACACACACAGCTACATTTATGTATACATCCCTGTTATATACAGAAATATGTGTGTGTATGCCTGCATTGTCCAACATACCCTAATAATGGTGAGTAAACTGCACTATCACACATCCATAATGTTGCTCAAAGGATACAAACTAAGGGCTCAACAGTACATAATCCACTTACCTACAGACCCCTATCCCTGCTGGATGTCACCATGTAGAAAGGCATAAGTGAGCAGGTGGTATAATGTATAATGGTCTCAATGCAGCATGAATAGACAGGGCACATTGTCCATGCCCACAATGTTGCCTATCTAACTAGGCAGCCACATATGACCATACTGGTAACTGTACACACATAGCTGGGATAACATCAGTTATCTCACTGCTAGGATACTAGATGCAGATAACAATACAAACCAATATCACTCTGCAGGCCACAGATGCTGTTGAACACAAGCCTAGTTTGTGTAATGCACAAGTACTCTGCCTGCAATCACATATACAACAGACTTAACCTGTGGTGCATCTGATAAGTACTGTGATCTATAGTGTATAAGCCTAGATAAGTAGGGGATCTAATCTCAGTGTAGTCCACTTGGTGCATATTGTATGTGTGTGTATACCTCTGCAAAACAGCTTGTGATAAATAGGTAGGGGTTATAGTCTTATTCCAGGTTACTTGGTGTGTGTGTGTGTGTGTGTGTGTGTGTGTGTGTATGCAAACCCTTGCAAAATGACTGCCATGCCCTCATGGGCTATCTACCTGCAATGGTTATGCACTTTTTGGGCCCGTAACGTGCTGCTGGCTTCCACACTGCCCTATTCTGTAAGGCCTGATGATGTCATCCACCTTAAGACTAACAGTAGACGGTGTAGTAGCAAGGATTAAGCAGTGGTGTGTGTGGTAAGTAGTGTGATATATATAGTGTATAAGCCCAGATATGTAGTTGTTCTAATCTCACTCTGTCCAACATGGTGCTTGTGTATATCCATATGGCATACATATGATAACCTTTGTAAAGTAAACATGGTTAGGGTTTTGCATAATTTTATTTGGAGCAGGTTATGTGGTCCCCCAGATGACTGAACACAACAGGGCTTGCTGATATCAACAAGCATTATATGTTCTAAACTGATAGTACTTGCAGACATGAGTTGTGCATCAGATACTGTGATATGTAGTGTGTGCCAGTGCATAGTTAAGTGTTGTAATCTACATACAGCCAACTTGCAGTATTTGTGTGTGCCTTGGAGTGTCTTGTATGCAGTGAGTGGATGTGGTGCTAGCCTGAATGTGCCATGTTTGTGTGTGAGGCTTGTGCAGCAGTATACATCATCTTATGGAGCCATAGGACATATGGACTTAGCTAGCATAATGGCCTTTCAGTCCTCACAGTTATAGACATCTATATACACCTAGGTACAGGACCAACACATATTGTCCCAGTCCAAGAGGGACTCGGGCAAATGCTGTGTGTTGAGATGACTGCCATCCAGCCAATCAAAGAGATAGCATGTGTTGAGGTGCACTGAAGTGGTCTGTGTACCATTAGGCAGGGTCTGTTTCAAGGTTGTGCTTATGTCTGCTAGACAGATGTCTACCACTAGCATGTAGTACTAATATCACATAGCAGGTTAATTTCCTTATAGTGAGACATCCGTCTATTATTCTCCCTACAGATAGGCAGCATATGCACTCCAGCAAGATCACACCTTGCCTTGTAGCAGACCTTATCACAAATTATGAATGGATGAGTATGCTGACCACCGCCACTGTCCTTGATAGACTGTCATAGAGATATGAACCTGTGGAGCCATGCATGTATACTGCTGTACCTTGCTGAAGTCATATTTCTGCTGTGCTGCCATGCCATGTTGTGCTGCTTCATTGACACCATGTGTCCATACATTATCACCTCAGACTCCTAGAACAGAAACATACACAGGTCTGTGACATACCTGTCATTGTGTAGCAATCCCTCCAGTACAACATCAAGTCCACAAAATTATGCTGTGTACTCATGACATATGCCTGCATATAGTGTATGTTGGTGACCACTACAAGTAGCATGGCTAAACAATACTGCATTACGCAAGTATATGTCAAGTAATATAGTCACTCTGTGCATCAGACACATAGCTTCATTCCCCTGCATCAATGGGAAGGAAGATGGGGATGTGGTACAGCTATCATCACTTGCATAAGGTGATGTGTGGGGGTGCTGGAGGCATAAGCCGCTGCAAATGGTTGACAGCATGTGTATGAGTCAGGAAGTGGAATGGGTTAGATGGAGCATGGAGTGGTGACATGTGTTGTCTGCAGGTGACCTGCATGTGACAGTGGTGTGTATGTGTGTGTACACAGTCAAACTCAGTGCTAGCATTAGACATGTGTATGTTGGACAACTGTGGACTGTACGTGGCAGAGTTGACAGTTCACAGTCTCCGGCCCTGGACACGGGAACTGGCTCTGCCAGTGTTACTACCATGCCCAAGGTCATATGAGTTGCTAGTACTTGACTGTGACTGCTGTCTGCTGGGACTGTGTCCCCCATGGGACCACCCAGGACCATGTGCCCATGGTCTGCCATGTCACGGTGTGGACAGCAGACTCCCCTCTGTAGTGCTGGATGTACTGACCCTACAGGAGTTTAACTGTGCACACTGTGGCCACGTGGACTATCAGCAGATGGGGTTGCTGACCTATGTCCACAGGTCTGATTACGAACTGCAACCACACGTTCCAGCACAGACAATGTGTGGTCCAAGGCAGACACTGTCTCAGCCCTCCATCTGTCCAGTGCATCAGTGAATTGATCCAGGATGATCCCGGTGTGGTGGAGGCAGATTTGGATGTCAGACTGTGCTGCATCCATAACCTTAACCATACGTCTGGTGTTCCATTCAAAATATGCCTGTGCTTCCATGATGGCCAGAAACATGTACTGAATGACCCATGATGTGACACCTGCAACAGGTGGTGGACAGACAGCAGTCCTCCTATTAGCACCCAATCAATCTGCCTGTGTGGGACCTTGCCAGCTGTCTAGCTATGACCAGTGTTTACACTCACTGAAGCCATAGTTACCACACTGGCCTGTTTAATGTCTCCACCCTCTGACTGTCCCATATATGAGGCCTGCAGGGACTGGGTATGTGTGGGCAAACTGACTGTGTGCAGTGACAATGGGGGCAGAAGTCAACATCTAGGACAGATTCAGCCCGTGACAATCTCACCTATGCCTCACTGTGGCCACCATCATCATCAGAGTCCAAAGAGACACTGACATCAGGTTGTGTGAGGTAGAGAGCCCAACCTCCTGGTCACCTGTGGAAACAAAGCCAAAAAGAATACATTACTACCTGCACTATTATGTATGTAAAATCCACAAAGAGTCATAATAATGAGAATCCACAACTGCATTACCACTCTCACATCATCTCATCTCTGCTTTCATGTGCAACAGACTTCCTCACAACATACACATTTGACACAAGGCCTTTATAACAAGCATGTCAGGTAAATCATGTGACACTTGGCCAGTACAATGTACCTTTTAGGTATGCGATATGACACTATACCTGATAAAACAACACATAAAACTCAGTACACCTATCTTAATAAATATATACAAATACAAGTTTCAGTGCCTAAGGTATGTACCACCGACCTTTTGATATGTGCAAGGCATGTTGGATTAATTGCCTCATGTACACCAGGAGGCTTATTCACCCTGAACTATAACTGCAAAAGTGTTTCTGCTCATTCACCTATACTCCTGTGATGACCCACTCTAGGAAACTTAGGTAACTGTTCCAGACTGGAACATACAAACATTCTACTTTAGTAACGCACATTACCTGAACATAGAGCATTATCCTGGCCCTTACCCTTAATAGCATATGCATATTCCATAACAAAACAGTATCAAGCTTATGAAAAGCAGGGCCATGGCCTTGGACAACTCCTGATGGACCTTTAAAAAGGTGAGGGTGAGGCAATTTCAGTACCACCTCATGTTGCAGCACAACAAGGTAATATCTGCATATATCCCACATGTACAGTAGCTAGTGTGTTACTTGATGTATTGCTGACATTCTGAGTATCAGTGTGCAACTGAGCTAACCACCACCCGCATCACATAGACCTGAAACTCATGTAAACTTATGTACAACCTGTCAGACTGACTGCTGTGGTGTTACAGTGGTGATCACAGTAAGCTTACATGCACTCTCCTCTCCTGTGGACACTGTGGCACCCAGCTCCACAATGTATGGTGGGATGGATGCCTGAGAGCTGTCGTGTGTCCCTTGGTTCACCAGGAATTCCTTAGTGGCCATGAGTGGTTGTTTCATTACAGGCCCTCCAATGGTAACAGCGTGATCCCTGGCCATATCAGCTGCCCTTCATCATGCAGCATTCACCATGTCCGTAGTGTGGTGTCAAACCTACTCATATGTTCTGTCCTGGTGGCCAGTCTCATTCACATCCCAGACAAGGTCTGCTTACAATACAGCCCAGTGTTCCCTGTTATGCCTCCCTCTGGATAGGAGGATGTAATAACTCTGCAGTAGTCCTAGTTAATTCTCTGCATCTGACAAGGGGCATGCCTTCTGCGATACATTAGTCCTGAAACACACGAAAAGGGAAACACATTACAGGATCAACTACATAGATGTCCACTATATACAGATACAGCAAGAACAAACTGGCCAGCACTATCCACCGCTTGCTCACACATGTCATACCCACAATGTGACAACATACTACGTGTGTGGATACAACCAATATAGTATCATTACTGAGGTAGTTATCTGTGTGCCACGAGAGATTCTGGTGTATGATCATAAACCCAACACTCAAGTCCACTGTGGTGTGTCCACTAAGGCCAGCCACCCAATAATATGTCATAAGACCAGTGCCAGACAAATAGCAGTGTGCTATTATGACCATTATATTGGGACAGTCCAACAACACCAGTATGCTGCAATGACAAAAGACAGTGCAGCCCTGATATACTGTACGTCTCCTGCATGTGTAAGGCAGCAGGGTATCAATGACATGTCATTACCACAGGTCTAAGACAGGCTTACTGGTGTACTGCCTATTCCCCATACCTCTTTCCACCCATCTACATCCTGTTATACACAAAAAAACAGTTACATACCACCTGGTGGGATGCAGGACTCCTCTGTTGAAATTTGCTACTAGTATTGTTTTGAAAAGGTATGCTCTGTGTGAGGAAAGTCACATACAACATGTTTGCCCATAGCCAGTTGCTGCATTTTAACATGCCTCTCATTACCAGGTAATTGCCTCTACACCAGTCTGTGACACTGATATGCTAGTTGCAGCCAAAACAGCTGAGTTGCCCTATCATTAGTCAATGACATCCAACCACTATGCAATATATAAGGCCTTCAAGTAGAACAGGGCTCTTTTCTTAGCTGTTGAGATGGGCATTACTGTGGTGAGGAGACTACATCATCTCAGAGAGTAGTTCTGCAGAAGAAACCTTTACATAGAGGTGTGTGTACCACAGGCTGCTGCAGGTAATAGACATAGGCAGTCAGTATGAACACTTTGGAAGGCAACAAGCTGTAGGTGTATCTGTGTCAGCTGGTCAGTCTTGTTGTAGAGGCACAGCCAGGGTGAGAGTACCATTTACACTCCAATTACGACATGTGTTTAAGGTACATATGTTAGGCAACTGTGTCAATAAGAGAGTACTAGGTGACATATAGTACTGCAAAACAACACGGATTTGAACCCAGGACTGCATGTGGCAAAATGTATTGCATGCAAGACATTTAACAGACTGAGCTACAGAGTCACTGCTACAGTGGGTGTATTTGCAATATATATATGCACACATATAGGCTGTGACAGACATGTACTACATCCATCAATATATGCATGGCTTTATTTGGCTGTATTTCTGCACCAGAGTCCCAGTTGAATATATATTTTGCCATGAATGCCTTAGCAGGTAACTTTCTACATGTTGTTGACAAAAGAGTGCATTTACCTGCTATCACAGGCCTCAATTACATGCATTATCATGTGTTTAGCTCTTTAGTGGTGTAGTATTGCACCAGAGTCCAAAGTACACTCTTATTTATTCTGGTTTGCGAGGTGTGGCGTGGTGTGCAGCTCTGCTGAAACATGCCTAATGACTGTAATTGGCAATTACTATGTTTTATTTAAACCACCTGTTTTAAGTAAGAATTGCATGGCGTGGGGGGTTAATGCAATGTGCTGCAGGTGTGATGGGCTCACATTCAAAACAGGGCAGAGGTGTTTATTTTGTACATGTCTTACAATGTTAGAAACTCATATAGTCATTATAGCTCTATTTAGCTGAGCTCAGCAAAGCTGCATGACAAAGCTCATTGGCAGCTCCCCACTAAATAAATATAAAGAAAAGCAAAAAGGGAAGATAGGAAAGTGGTAAAATGGGGCAAGCAGAGGAAAAACCATAGTGAAAGGTAGGAAGGGTGCAGGAAAGAACCATAGCTATCCATTTCTTGTACAGCAACAACTGCACACTTTGCAAGAGAGAGGGGTGAGGACAACATAACTGTGTTGTCAAGCCAGTTGGACTGCATTACGTGTGTCCAGTGGACATGTGTGTGAAATGGAGAGCTATGTATGGGTCGATATATATATATATATATATATATATATATATATATATATATAATTTTTTTTTTGGGACAGGTGCCTTTTTTTTTTTTTTAAGGTGAGAGTGGAATGCTGGGGAAGGGACATAGGTACATGTTGGTGAGGTAAGTTGCGTAGGAGAGGATGCATTTGCAAAAAGACAAGACAGCAGACAGACAGACAGAGGGGTAGTGTGTGACACATGTGGTGGGTGAACACTTTGGATAGGGAGGGTGTTGTGGAATCTGAGTCCCATGTGCCTCCAGACAGCAGCAGTGTGACTCGCATACCCACCCATGGGACTGCAACACTGATCCATCACTGCCCAGGGGGTGGCTGTGCTGGAGGCTGGGCTCCAAGGTAAGGCTGCTCCACCAGGGTGATAAGCATGCTCTCAGTCCGGTGCAGGTGGCAGTCATAGCCACAGTGGACTATCCTGCGGAGAAAAACTGGCAGCTCACATGGGTGACAACACCCCTCCGCCACCATAAACATCTTAATATTGCATCATAATAAATCATAGCAATAATCAACCACATTTTCCAATAGACACTTATTTTAACACAATATGTTATTATTAAATAATAATAAAACATAATAATGAAACATTTTTCCAAAATATAGTTAAACAAAATATGTTAATATTAAATCATAATAATAAATAACAATAATAAATAAATGAAGATAAGGGTGGAGAGAGAGAGAGAGAGACAGTCCATTACTGACACTCAGATTATATCCCTGAAAACACTGAAATATATACACTACAGGTGTGTAGTGTTGGGTTTGAGTACAGTGACTACAATTCTCCTGTAAGTGATGTAGCATGTATATACTTCTCAAGCTGTTAGCATGGGTCACTATGGGCCAAGCAGTAACAAATGCAGGTACACCACTACACAGAACAGTTTCACATAATGTGGACTTCTGTAACTACCCAGGTGTTCTGTAAATGGATTTCATAATACATTGAGTTCCAGGTAATAATTCATCTGCTAATTATGTGACAGACAGATTAGGCAGTTTTAATAACATTATGAGAAATCGTGACACTTGAGAGGCATGTTTGTGTACAGTAAGTAAACTAGACAGCCGTCATGCCTTAGTTGGCAGGCATGGGAGTAGAGCCCAATAGCTGTGACTGCAGGGGACTTCTGCAAATAATGTAATAATTGACTGCAGCAACTTAGTACAGATATGCAAGAGATACAGTCATACTGGGATTACACAGCTTTATTTATGACTCAGCAATGCTAATGAACACATTCTTTGTATTGATGCTAACATTCTGTGAAATCTAAACATAGTATCTGCTCATAATATGTACTACATCACCCATGTATTTGTTGCGTTCCCGGAGAGAAAGAAAATGACTGTATTACATGACTGATACTGAAAGTTTAATGCTACATACTACTGGATTCAAACCCAGGACTGTATGTGGAAAAATGTATTGCATACAAGGCATTTAACAGACTGAGCTACAAAGTCACTGCTGACTATTGAGTGACTGATACATCCCTGGAGATCACTTGGAACTATACTATGAATTGAGCAATACAAGCTACAGGGCATTCCTCTGTCATTCTAGTAATATTACAGTGTTATACTAGACTGTAGTGACAGTAGAACACATATGCATGGAATACAACCATACTGCATATACGATAAAAGCTGTAGTTTAGAATCAACAATGCTTGTGAACACATTTTATTGTTATTGGCTTGAAATATCTGTGACATCCACACGCAATATCTGCCCATGGACTGGGCTACCTCACCCATATACCTTTATTACCTGATGTCTGAGGAAGACAGAGCATTATGCGACTGATATTGGCCTGGAGACAGCCTTGGACAGTACTATGAGTTAAACAATACAGTTTGCATGCCATTAGACTTGCTAGCTACAGCGATTACAGTGTTACACTTGACAGCAGCAACCTTACCATAGACAATCAATGCATACAGCTCTACTGCAATGGTTTTGACAGCACAATTCTTCTGAAGAACATTTTGCTTACTGTTGTTGGAATTGGTAATGCTGTACTGAATACAGTTCTTATTGTTCATTCCTCTAATTGCCCATTTATTACAATAAAGTTCTACATGCCCATTTATTGCACTATAGTTTTTCTTGTGTATACTTTATTGCAGTAAATGTTTTACTCTTTCTTGCTTATTGCACTGCAGTTGGCATACTATATCTGTACATACCATGCTCATGGTGCAACCTGGCCAAGTGCCTGGTATGGGAATTGACATTGTGAACCCTCTCAGCTGCAGCTGTTGTGCGAGAAGCACACCATTGTACATACCAGCTTTGCAGACATTCAGCCTGCATTTTGGTTAGACAAAGGAAGACATACTTACATACTTGTGGAGCATTCCCAGCTCAAGCTTCCTGGACCCAGGTGTCCAGGGTTCCCCTTTTGCTTCTTTTCAGGTTGTCAAAATGGTGACAACACTACTCATCTGTGCATGGGATACCAGTAACACTAATGAGTTCCCATGCCAAATGGTCCCAGGCCTCCGCCTTACACTCTGAGGCCTGGAATCCACCCTGCATCAGCCGAGGCCTAGAATCCACCCTGCATAAGCTGAGGTTCATGGTTTTTAACAAATAGCCTGACCATGACCCTGGATTCTTGAATGTCCCACCTCTACGCATGAAAGCGTACACCTTCTCCAACAATGCCAGCATATCAACAGTTGATTGATTGAACTCCATTGACTTTTGCAGAGTTCCTACCTATTGGGCCTAATATAAGCTGTTTTACCACCCTTACATGTTATTCAGCAACATTTGAAAAAACGCTGCATTGCTTAGCAGTGCACAAGCCAGCTACATGAAGCCAAGCAGCAAGAAAATTCGCAGAACAATTGTTTTAGTGAGGCTTAGCACAGCACAAACATTGGTAGCCATTAGCATGTTTATGCAGTGCTTAGCATGAATGAGCAGTGCTTAGCAGAGTGCAGCAGTGCCATAATTCACAATAGTTTAATTAAATTAAAAAGAAAAATAGGATATTCATTTACAGACATATTCTGCCTGTTATGGACTCAAACCCAGGACCTACCACACATAAGAGTGTAAGGGTCTATTTCAGTTAATTGACTATCCAGAATGTCGAATGCTAGATGTTCGAACAGGGAAGTTCGAAAAATGAAAATGTCAAAGCCGCAGAAATACAAATTCTTTCCTAGGGAAAGAATTCGGTAGGCTGTTTCTGCGGCTTCAACATTTTCTCCAGTTTGGTGCGAAAGTTACAGATCGGGTTAAGGTTAGTCTGATAGCATGACTGATGTTGGGGTAAGGTGTGGGTAAGGTAAGTGTGCGAGTGTGACGGACTTTAGGGTTAGGGTGCGGGTAAGGTAAGTATGCAAGTGTGACCGAGTTTAAGGTTAGGGTGCAGGTAAGGTAAGTGTGCTAGTGTGATGGAGTTTAGGTTTAGGGTGCGGGTAAGGTAAGTATGCGAGTGTTTCGTACTTTAGGGTTAGGGTGTGGGTAAGTGTACGAGTGTGACAGAGTTTAAGGTTAGGGTGCATGTAAGGTAAATGTGTGTGTGAGACGGACTTTAGGGTTAGGGTGCGGGTAAGGTAAGTGTCCGAGTGTGATACATCTTAGGGTTAGGGCTTGGGTTAAGGTTTAGTACATAGTTGTGTATGTAAGGTGTAGTGTAGGTTTATTAGGTTTTTGGTGTGCTTGTATTGTGTGTGTGTTTTCGAATAGCAAATTTTTTCCCGGGGAAAAAATTGGCTGTTCTAAGGTTTCGATGTTGTCATATTTCAAACTTCCAAGTTTGAACATATGGTGTTCGAAAATTTGAAAGTTCGATTATATGACATAGACCCGACTGTAACTCTACCCATGTAGCTAGTGGGATGTTATAACAGCTAGTATACCTTCACATATACTACTAGGCAACCTGTTAGCATTGCTGAGCACATGCCACACAGAGCAAACATGCTTAAACACAACTATAATTAAATAATTAATTACATCTCGTTTCTATTTTTAGACATCTGGTAGGAGTCGCCCGTGTATGCTTGAGATCAGCTTGGCTCTGCTGTGTTCCGTGCTGCTCAAAAAAAAACAAAAAACTTTATTATCATAATTAATTATCCAGTTTGTATTTGTAGATGTCTGCCAGGTGTCAGCTGTCTGTATGTGAGCACAGCTTGGCATTGCTGCCTCACACTCATCTGCAGCAATGAGTAGCTGCTACACCTCTACCTCCACTGATTCAATATCCATGTTCCTCTGCTCTCCCTCGGCAGCCCGCCATCATTTATATACATGGAGAGCTGCCAAAGGGGAACCATGCCCGTGTACACGGACACATTCCATGGCACTTCACTGTGCTTATATGGATTTTATGAAATCCTGGGGTATGTGTTTGAGTGTGTGTGTGTGTGTGTGTGTGTGTGTGTGTGTGTGTGTGTGTGTGTGTGTGTGTGTGTGTGTGTGTGTGTGTGTGTGTGTGTGTGTGTGTGTGTGTGTGTTCACAGATATGTCAAGGTAACTGTCCTGGACATGGGGACAACTTTGGGGACAACTTCTTTTGGGGGGAATGCCCCTTTCCAACAAACTGTAGGTTGCTAATATTTTAGAATTATAAGAGATGGAAAACATGGGGCAGAGACTCTACATGATAGAGTATGTGCATACCCTGGCCATCTACAGAAACTTCATTTTTTTCTTGGAGTAGCAGAAATTGTTTCTGTTCAGAAGACTGTCCCAGGGAGGCAGAAGAACTACGGCTGTAGCTAGCCCCTTTCTGTTTACTGTGAGTATGTGATGGGTCCTGCTGCTCATTAACTATAAATGCAATAAGGCAGGTGTGTGCCATGAACAGTTCGTTATATAACCTGGCTGCAGATGCAGCAAGGACTGCGGAAGGACCGTGTAGGAGTGCGATGTACTGCAGGAAAGTAAGAGCAGCAGCAGTGTTCATCCATTGAGCACAAACCCCAAAGTTACCCTGCACAATCTCTCTTGAATAGTTGCAGCAAGGAAAAGAAGGCATGTGTCATCCCTACAGGGCCATAAGTCTTGTGTGTTGATGTTTTTTTTTTGACCCAGTGATGTACGTATATGTACAGAAGATGACTTGTGTAAGGCAGTAAGAGAATCAATAGCCTAGGCAGGTACAGTAGGTACTAGGACCTTACAAACAAACAAACAAACAAACAACAAACAAACAAACAAACAAACAAACAACACAGACAAAACTGGGAAGGGAGAAGGTATGGAGTTGCCAGGGAGTTGGAGCTAATGATTGTGGAAGTGATATAGTACTCTCTGATGATGATAGACAAAAGGAAAAGATTGTAACAGGGGATCTGGTCTAGATGCACCTACTGCATATAAATGTGAAATAACTGAGGAGAAAAAATGTAAAACAACACGTACATGATCAGTGAGAGAAAAGTGCAAATACAGTGGCCACATGCAGGCACAACTTCAGAGTCTGACCACTTTTCCTGACCTTTGCATTATAGTACATGTAACAGCAACACTAATTTAAGAATGACGTTCCTATATGAGAAATAAAATCCAAAAATAAGCAGGAAATCTGGTACTGATGTTAACACTAATCCAAAACAAAAGAAATGAACACCAGCAGCTTAACAAACTCGAAACTTTAATAACAAAACAAAAAACGTGGAGGAAAAATCTGTCCCGGTTTAGCACTTTCGTCTTGTATAATAATGCTAATTCCACCTAAAACGTGGCTTTTCAGCGCTACTGTGGATCCCTTGTGATATCTGCATTGCTTACTGTACTTATTTCCTTGTTTCACTTGAAAGAAAGTTACTGTTTGTCGTTTTTGCATTTAAGTTACCTGTAACACATTGCATTTGTTACATGGCACTTGCTCCCTAAAGCAATTATATAAGTCAGCACTAAAATATTAAAAGCACTACACCCTCCCCTTGAATACCTCATTCCCCATTGGCCCTTTTTTCAATTATAAAGGAATTCCTAATAGTATTCTAGCATGTCCAAAGGTCAGTTGTCAATCTCCTTCTCGGTCCAGCTGGTGAATCTGGGAATCTTGAGGCAATGTTACTACTGCCTCATGTACACAGACAACCCTCTCCTCCTCCCAACAAATTCCAACACATGTGAGAGATGCAACCATATAGCCATACTGGAGGCTAAGCTCTCTCAACTCAGTAATGGCGAAACCAGTCAGGAGGAGAAGGAAACCACACTCACTACAATTCCAGTCTCACATAGACCTACCACAACAGCAAACCAAACACATAAACACACAAAAACATACTCGGAGGCTCTAAATAAAAATCTGCCTAAGCAGCAGAGACCTCCAAAGCAGACACCCAAGCAACCGCTACCCCAAAACAAAACACGTGCAACACATAGCTCACAAAGCCAGTGTGCCGAACAGTCACAGCCCTTAAGGCTAAACAACACACCTGATACACTTGTAATAGGTGACTCTGTCGTCAGGCACACTGACGTCCCGCTCACCAGGCTAAACAAGGAGAAAGTCACGGTGAGCTGCCTGTCGGGCGCTAGGATCAGCCACATAACACAAGCACTCAGGTCACTCCAAGGCAAGTACAAATATGACTCAGTCTTTGTCCATGCTGGTGTGAATGACCTGAGACGTACCTCCCTGGACTACATGAAAAGAGACGTAGAGGAGTTCTCTGAGCATGTAGCCCAGGCCGGTATGACCCTGACCTTGAGTAGCATCTTGCCCTCACCAAGAATGATGCCACAATACGAAGACAAGATGATCAATTTCAACAATTGGCTTAAGTATTGGTGTCATTCAAAGGGGATCCAATGCCTGTCAGCCTGGGATGACATGCTCGACAAGCCACGATGCTTAGCTAGGGACGGCTTGCACCTGTCACCCCTGGGCTTTCGGATATTGGCAAAGGCTCTTGCTACCCCCATAGTGCCTTTTTTAGGCAAGGCTCAAAAGACAAACCCACCTCCATAGGTATCACAAGGGATAAGAAACTAAGAGTAATGCTACTCAATGGCAGAAGTCTAAACCTCAAGATGCACGCACTCGAAACATTCCTTAGCATGGAGAACATCGATATCTGTGCAGTAACAGAAACCTGGTTCAAGGCTCCCGAGAGCACCCCAGCACTACCAGGTTATACCTCATACCATGCTTTTCGGCCCAAAACTTGGACCGTACCACAAAAGGAGGGGGAGTATCAATATTCGTCAAAGATACCCACACCTCCAGGTTACTGGCACAGCACGAAACATCAGAGACTATCCATGTGCAACTATCAGTGGGTAAAACTGCCTTCCAGTTTATAGCCTGCTACAGACCACCCTCCCAAACCCAGGAACCCCACTCGGCCTTCCTGAGAACACTGGAAAATATGAAGGTCTCTCCAAACACCATTATATTGGGCGACTTCAACTACCCAAACATAGACTGGGAGCATTACTCTAGCTCCAACACCCTAGCCCAAAGGTTCCTAGAATTTATAAACTCAAATGCTATGGAACAACTTGTTACCACTCCCACAAGAGGGGAAAACATACTGGACCTGATCATCACCAACATGGGGACTCTATGCTCCAAACCAGAAGTGTATCCCTCACTGGTAAGATCAGACCATAAACTAATCTCACTGGATATTCACATCCCGACTCCACACCCTGCCCTGAAAATCACAGTGAAAAACTTCTCTAAAGCAAATTTCACACTCCTCAAAACCAAGGTGGAATCCTTCAAAGCCCCCGGGCCTGTGGAAAATACAGCCCAGACCGCAGAATCCTTTATAAATGCATTCTATGAACACCTTCAGGAATGCATGGATCATGCAATCTCAAATAAAACCAAGACCCAATCTTCCAAAGGCAGACGTCCTGTCTGGTGGACCCCAGCCATAAACAAACTATACAATAGAAGGAGGAAGCTACTACATGATAGAGCAAAATCCCAAAAAGGGAAGGCATCTCTGATCAGTATTACCAAAAAACTACGGGCACTCATAAAATTGTCTAAGGCCAGCTTCGAGAGAAAAATTGCACAGGACACTAAGGATAATCACAAGGCTTTCTTTAGTTATGTTAGGAACCTGGGTGGGAATTCCCAGATATGCTCAGAATTAGTCCAAAATGATAAAAAATACACCGAACCCACAAACATTGCCAACATCCTAGCTGACAGGTTCAGTGCAAACTTCTCCCCCGCCTCCCCACCAAAAGGGCAAATATTTATCCCAGCAGAGTGCTGCCCCCCTGACATCTCAGATGCTCAGATAAGAGCTGTCCTCTCCAAAGCAAAAAACACAGCATCAATGGGACCAGATGGTGTCCCGGGCTGCGTCCTACATGAACTCCAAGAAGAGCTAAACCCAAACATAAAACTACTGTTCAATCTCAGCCTTACTACAGGATATGTACCCAAAGAGTGGCGTACAGCAACAGTGGTCCCTCTCCACAAAGGTGGTGCCTCAACGGATCCTGGGAACTATCGCCCCATAAGCCTGACTAGCTTGTTCTGCAAAGCTATGGAAAGGATCATCATGGACCTCATAAATAAAGATATTGGGGGCCTACAGACACTGGATCCTACCCAGTTTGGCTTTGTTAAGGGCAGATCCTGCCTCTTAAACCTGGTTGATTTCGTTGAAACAGTCACCAAGGCCATTGACGAGGGGAAGGTGGTCCACACAGCCTACCTGGACCTCACAAAAGCCTTCGATACAATACCCCACTCGGGAATTATAGATAAGCTCACCAGCTTAAATATAACCCCCTATGTCACTAGATGGGTTGCAAACTGGCTCAAGGACAGAACCCACATGGTTAGAATTGCTGGAGCCATGTCAGACTCCAAACCAGTTACAAGTGGCATCCCACAAGGCTCAGTCCTGGGACCTCTCTTGTTTGGTATATATTTCTCGGAGGTACAGGCCAACACGGAAGGACTGTGGCTGACTAAGTTCACAGATGACTGCAAACTGGGCGCCATAATCGACTCTCCAGCCGACACAAGCATCCTCCAAAAGGGCCTCATAGAAACAGACAACTGGTGCCAGAGCCATGGCCTCAAGCTAAACGCCAAAAAGTGTATAGTCATCCCCTTTGGCAAAAACAAAGTGCCCACAAATTACCACATAGGTGGTAATCCATTAAGTACAGAAGAAGTAATTAGGGACCTGGGGACCTAAGTTGATAGCAATCTCTCATTTGACAACCACGTGGCCAAAGTGGTTAGAAAAACATTTTATATAGCCCACCTAATCATGAAGGGATTCACATCTAGATCAGGGGAGGTCATCGTGCCTCTTTACTCATCCCTCATCAGGCCCATAATTGAGTACAATGCCCCTTTTGGGATGTACCTTACCAGACACCTGCAGTAACTGGAAAGACCCCAAAAGTACCTCACCAAGAGGATCATAGGGCTCAAACAGATGCCATATGCTGCCCGGTTAAAGAAACTCCAGCTCTACTCAGTGGCATACCGCCTGCTCAGAGTCAATCTGTGCCTGACGTATAAAGCCATGTCCAACCCGGAATTAATGGACATGCTGCACCTCAGAAAAATCCAATCCCATCGAGCTACGCGCTCGAGAGACTTGAATCTTAGCACTGAAATAAATAGGACATGCTAGAGGGACAGATTCATAACCCACAGGCTCCCTTCACTGGAATAAAATCCCAGTCCAGGTTAGGCAGATTCCCTCATTGACTCTCTTCAAGAGGAATCTTGATGAGTGGATGGGAGATCGTAGGTTTACCCCGGGTATCACTTCTGTGTCACTGTTAGACAGAGGTACAGTATACTAACCTCGAAAAAGGGCATAGCAAAATTAATTTAAAATGGGTGGCGAAAGCCAAACACACTCTGGCTAGGCTTATAAATGCCCTAGGGCAGATAGCCTTGTATGAACGTATGAACCTATGAACCTATAAAAGACATTATGAGAACCATGAAACAGGAAGTAAAACTATTTTTTAGAGGAAATTCATAACCCCCCCCCAAATAAAAACACCCAATCAGGTGTCAGGGACCAGAAAAACCTGGGACAATCTTAGAGACAGTAAATGCAGAATTAATAGCACTATTTATAACTTAGAAGCTCTCATTTTAAGTTCCCTGACAATAGAAATTGTTTTTAATTCCTGTTTCATGGTTCTGATGATGTCTTTTATATAAGACAAAATCGTTAAACCATGACTGTTTTTACTTCCAAGCGTTTTGTTTTGTTGTTAAAGTTACGAGTTTGTTCCTATATGAGACTTGAACCCAAAACCTTCATCACTTGCATTGTTTAGAAGGCTTAACTTACAGTCTCTGCTGCAGCAGCTGTAATTACAGAAGCCTTCAGGGAAAAGCAAAGTAATTGTATCAGCCATTTTCACAATAAAATAATAAAAAGAGACAAAAGCTTATAAGCCTGAAAGGACTCAAAGTACTGAAAGGACTGAGAGATAGCTAAATGTATAGATTATTTTTCTCTATTTTCTGTTTGTCATCTTGTCTTCTTTTGATGAAAGAACAATGTAGTGGCTTGCCCTTCCTTTCTTCAACAGTGGCAGAGGTTAGAGAGAGAGAGAATTTAATAGGTATGTCTGTTTCTGAAGGTCTGACAAACTGGTCAGGTGGCAATGTACAACAAACACATGTAACTCCGTGATAGGAGGTGAAGCCCTACTGAGAATCTGAGACTTCACCAGTTGATGTGCCTTGTGCCAAATAATCAGTGGCCATCTGTTCTTGACAGCAGGATTATCTAGGGGCTTTTGCATTTGGCCTCCTAGGCCACCTGTCAGGACAATGGCAGAGGTTCATCTTCTGAGAGTAGCTTGGAATTATCCCCCTTGGTCACTTGTGTTAGATGCATTGTTGGTCACGTTTGTCACACACAGACAATTGAAGGTGAGAATATGGAACTGCTCCTGATGTGGCTGACAGAATGTTGGACCTGACTGCACCTCAGTATTGGGTCAAAGGGCACAGGGCCTACACATGACTTCAGCCACAGCAGTGACTGACATATGGATGGGATGTCCTCTGGGCTAGTCAAACAGACTCCCTGTACTCTGACATATCTGCCATTCTAATGTTTTCTTCCCTTATGCTTCATTTCTCATACCATTTGGTAGTTTAAACATCCTCATCACAAGTTGTTCTCCCTCTCTTTGAAGGTACACTTCCTCCTCCTCCTTTGTCACATGCTTTTCTTTTGACACCATCTCTGTTTCCAAATTTTACATTTATCTGCATGTTCCTGCTACTGCCCCTTACACCCTCTTTTTTTCCCACAGAAGCTAACTTTTACATTTGCCTATTAATTCTTCTTAAAAATATGCAAGGGTACCTGTACCAAAAATGATGTTCTTCACACCCACTATCTTTCTCTAAGGCTGCAATTGTGTGCATTCCACTGTTTATCTTCCTATACTGCCTTTCCTATCTTTTCTGTCCCTTCCCATTTTTATAATGAAATGAGTTCTCAGTTTGCTGTGATGGCCCGCTGTGGTCTGCTCATAGTGCCACGTTGCTACTATGATGTGCTTTGTTGCATATCTAAATGGGCACAACCTTAGGCATACTACCTAGTTGTCTAGATCACATTGGTCACAAGACCATAGTTAAGTACAAACAGCTGGCTTTAGTTCAGAAGTGCATCTTTCACAAGTAACACAGCTGCTTGAATTTACTGGATATCACAGTTGTTGGAAAGCTGGTACTATATTGGTCCTAATACATGTTTAAACAGCATTGGTTTGCATTGAATTATGACACAGCATTGCAAATGCTTCCAAATACCCTGCCTCAGTATTTGCTGGTATAAAGATGTATCTAATGAATTATATGCAAATACTTCATAGTTATAATATACTGTGAAAAGAGTGCTTTGATGGCATACTTAAGCTAAGTGCTGTTTAAAAATGCATGTCATTTATGAATTTAGGAATATCAGACACAAGATTATTGAATATTGTTACAGAAATTCAGAACTTGTAAAATGAATGTTTTTGCATATTAAAATGTTTTCTTAGAAGCATTAAAATTCATGGTGAAGTTAGACATAATTAGTGCTACTATAAAACTGCATTTTTATAGCCAGATTTCTTAATGGTGCTGTCTACATAGAATAATAGGCTGAATGTTTACAACTTGGGGATATTTCTAAAGAAGATATCTCAGTAATTCTTCTCTGAAATGAAGACAACTAAGTGAGGATAATTACTGTAAATCTTGCATATTTACAAAACTAACTTTAATTAGTGGTGCTGCATTTCAGAAGATAGATGCCTTGAAATAATGTGTACCATAGTTTTATTACTTGTCTTTAAGAAAGACAATGAAATAAAGAAAATGAATATAAGGCTCATCTGGAACATGATTATTTTAAAGGAGATTATCAGTTTATATGTCACTTATTTTCCACAAGGAAGAAAACACAGACAAGCAGCAGTGACACAGCATGCTATGATGCCAACCTATTTCTTTTTGTGTTTTTCAAATGAATGTACTGCTGAGAGATATTTCATTTCTAATGCCTGCCACATTTACGTAGTATGATGGTTCAATTACCTTTGTATAATATTTATAGTTTTGGTTTGCAGCATCTTAAATAAAAACCATGGCCCATGCAGACAAAACTATTTTGGAGGTCATGGTATAAAAGTTGTGATTAATTTGCACTACTATTTTTCTCCTCAGAGACCATCTAACTCATGCTGCTTGTAAACTAGAAATTATAAATCTATGAATATAACCAGCTTTATTTTTTCAATCACTCTCTTTCCACATCTGAGGCATGGCTTAGATTTTTAAGGTTTAGTTAGTGAGTTGCAAAAAAATATTTGAATTATCACATTTCATCACAAATCAGAAATGGTACAGAGACATCAAAACCAATAACACCAAAAACTCTGTATTTATTTAAAAGTCATTTTATTAATTCTTGGTCCTTGTACATTCATTTTCTGGATCACATATTTAGTTTATGGACAGACACTGAGGATAGAATGAATGATTTTTTTAATTTCATTTCAGAGACTACAGAATTTTTGAAATTCACTAGTTGGTATGACCAAAATAAAATAAAATTAAATTATCTTTTTGGATGTGGTGCTAACTAAGGAGCGAGAAAGGAAAATGTATTTGTCAAGTATTTATAGAAAACCAACATTTTCTAATACTTATCTGCATTATACCAGCTGGCATCTGAGACACCAGAAAAAAGTGGTGGTCAAGGGTCAGCTGGTCAGAGCAGCAAGGATGGTTACTGAGTACAGGATGTTTTTGGAGAAATGTGATAATATAGTAGGCATGTTTTTAAAAAGAGGTTAGCCAAATGAATTTGTGAGTGCCATTAAGAATGAGGTATTGTTAAAAAGAACTCAAGACATGTATTCCCCATTGTTAGGTTGTGTTAAAGAAATGAACATCAATAGAATCTTCACACTGTTAGTGTAATATTGGGAGAAGGTAGTAATACTGAGAACAACAATTACTACGTGGCTAAAAAGAACAATAGGCTTTTATTTCTAGATTCACTTTGGATAGTTATGGTATTGTTAATATTTTACAAAGGAACTGGGCAATATTTTCTATGGATAGTCAGATTTCCGGTTTGGTGGGGGGTAGACTTATAATAGTATACAGGAATGATAGGTCTATTAAAAGCTTACTAGAAAAACATAAAAGGGTAAAAATAGACTGGCTGGGATGATCAAGTGAGGAAAGAGCTCCCAATGTTCTAATATCTTGCTAAAGGACAGTTTTACTGTGCGGGGAAGGATTTATAATTTAACAGGTTATTTTTCATATGATTCTAAAAGAGTGGTGTACATAGCTTATTGTCAGTTATGTTCTGCTTTCTACATGGGTAAGACCTGTAGAAAGTTGAAAGAATATATGAACATCAGATGGACATTAAAAAAGAAAAAAGTACAAATGCTTTATTTTGGCACATAAAGGAATATCTTGCGCATGCATTTAAGTTTATTACAGAGAAGCATTTGAATAACCGGGAGCTAAAATGGCAACTCATTTTGAATGCTATGAACTCTCCTGGATTAAATGAATGTTGCTGCATAAATTCTGTTCTAAAATTAAAACAATTAGAAGTGTAATAGTTGTTATGTGTATATAAAAGTTGATATATGTATATATATATATATATATATATATATATATATATATATATATATATATATAGATACACGTGAGTCTACTTGATGAGGTCGACATTTTACAATGTCGAAAATTCATACCGCTGAGCCCATATGATCGGCATTTGAAATGTCAACCATACAAGTAAACCCATAAAAAACAAAAACAAACTTACCTTAATGCTACTAGCAGGGGGCTTCTCCTCCCTGCACCCCCTGTGGGGGGCTCTTCCACCCACAGCTACCCACACCCCCCAGAACTTAAATATACCAATTCTGTGATCACACTACAGTGCAGAAGTGGAAATCTTTCCATTCCGCACTGTAGAGAGATGCCGATTCCCTATGGTCGACATTTTAAATGTTGATCATATGGTCTCGGCCTTATGAATGTCCACATTTTGAAATGACCATTCGAAGGGGATCCATATATATATATATATATATATATATATATATATATATATATATATATTAAAAATAGTTTTTATATACAGTTTTATAGTGCATTAAGTATGGATTTTGTGGGACTATTTACTCACTTATATACATGCGTCTTATGTTTTTTGTGTATATTTAGAGAAAATCTAATGTCTGTTCATTTAAATTTATTTAAATATATATTCAAATTAGAGAGGAATTTGTAAGTGTTCTATGTTAATTACTAAGCAATTTTAACTTGGAAGGCTGGTTTATTATGTAATAGGAGGGGTATTTAAACAAGTGATTTTTAGTTGTATCAATACTTCTGAGGAAGTACTGTTAAATGAGACAAAAGTGCTTAACTTTGTGCATATAATGCATTCTTTGAATTTTATTTATTTTCTTATTAAAATATTTTTTTCAGTTTTGGACCGGTTGTTGCTTGCTGCTTTACAACCACTGCTGCGACATAAGGAGTTTTTGAGTTATCGCGTTTTATATTTTACCTCCCAGGTGTGCTCACCTCTATAGGCCACTGTTGGCTTAAGACTTATCAGTGTGTGTCTTTGGATCTATAATATTGTCCATGCATGGGCTGTTAAATTTTGACTAATACTGATTTTTATACTATCAAATCACTTAGCCTAAGTATAGTTATCAATTCACATTGAAATCATTGGTCCTTCGTTCAGAAATCAACAGTATAAGATGTCCTATTTGCTCACAGTGTAAGTAGTGAAAATTTTAAATAATGTTACTTGACCTTTAAATGGTACAGCATTCATATAATACATTCCTTATGACTAGGGGCAGATGGCCTATAAAAAACTGTAACTAAAATAGCTATCATACTATGATTCAGGCAAACAAATGATGATGAACATACTGCACACCGTATGGTAGTCACATTATTTTATTTTACTTTTAACTATAAAGCACTACACATACAGTTTAACAGCATAATCCAAACAGGAATCCCCATCAGAAATGCAAGGAATGTTATTCAAACCACTTAATTTCAGACAAAAAACATCATAACCAGTTGCACAAGAAATGTTCTAGAAGGCAAAAGATTGCTTTGTGCCAGTAAGTCATTTCTGAAGCCCCCCCCCCCCCAACATGGATGTATGAACCCCTACCTCTTTTTCTGTATTCTGTTTATATAGCTCTAAGATTGCTGTCACTGGAATTTTGGAAATACTCTGAGGTCCTGTAACTTCAGGAATGCAGTATATTCCTCAAGTCACACTTCTACTTTTACCGTTCTGAGGATAACAATTATGGCCACTGGAGTTTTAATAGGAGCCCTACAAGGGAGTCCTATCATAGATAAAAATTTGGATTTTGAATGATAGACAGAAATAAATTTATGATACAGATTTACAAATTAAGTTCCAGAATGCTCGATGGTCTTTCAATAATGTAAAAAAATGAAAAGAAACTTTGAAAGGAGTTCTAATAACGGCAAAAATGTATGCTGCAGTACAGGGAAAGAAAAATTGTTTTGTATAAAGGTTGTGGTCATTATTTTCTCAGTTTGCTCAGTATTAGAAAATTAAATGTTTGCTGTTACAAATGTGTACAGGAGTAGTAGCAGAATTGAAGCTATAGCGATTTGGGTACCACAGATTAAAACAGTTAGTACTACGAGAACTAATGATGCATGTTGACTCATTGAGGCGACTGGCTAATTTCAATGAATGACAATCAAGCAAGTGGAAGGAATATATTTCTTGGCTAGGAAAAGATGTTCATGAAGTTTGTAGCAGTGCTTGTTTCCCATTCTTAAGTGATGTAACAAAAACATACACATGGTAAAGATATCTCACAGCACAAAGCAGGATAAGGGTCAAATCAAGCATGTATTTGATAAGAAAGTAGAACTTAAATATACAGATTAATGAAGGACAAGAAGCACCAAATATACCAAAGTGTACCCAGTATGCCATGACCATATTGGAGTAGCTATTGGCACAAGACATGCCCATAGCTACGCCAGAAGTCTGCAAGTAATATTGCTTCTCAAATAAAAATCTTTTATAAAAATAAAAATATCATTGAAAAGACAACTCTGTTTTCCTAATACAAGTAAGCTAAGGCAACCTAGATTAGAACAACTAGTTTTGGCACTTCTATCTGTGGCAAATGCACTTTTTGTAAATACATTGATGTATCTAATACTTTTATTCAACAAGGCAATGGTAATCATTATATTTTCAAAGTTAAAGCTAATTGTGACACTAAAAACATAGTTTACCTAGCACAGTATGTGACTTGTTCAAAATTTTATATAGGAAAAACTAATAGGCAACTTAAGGAATGAATTACAGACCATTATTATTGTGCCAATAAGGGCCATAGTTATAGTGCCGTAGCTAAACATATACTAGAGAAAGGCGCTAACCATTGCTTTAAGTTTATGGCAGTAGAAGTAATCTATGAAAGTTTTAGGTTGGGTGATATAACTAACGTCACAGAAGGGAAAGGATTAAGATGGATTCTTAAATTATCGGCACATAGAGGTGCAGGCTTGAATGAATCAATACATCTTAAGCCAGTTCTTAAAGAAAGAAAGCTTTTTAAATTGGTATCTTGTTATGTGTGCCTCTATGCCAATAGCCCTCTATGGTTCCTACCTTAAAAGAAAGCTGTGCCTTTAAAAATGTTTATGGCTATTGTATCTGCATGTTTTTTATTGGTAAATATTTAATTGATTGTATTTTAAATATTTGAGATGTTGCTGTTTTTTTGCATGGTCTGAAGAAGCAATTTTATCGCTAAAGCACTCACCTGTGCACGAATAAAAGTCTGTTTGGATTTTATACTGCTCTTTGCAATTTGCTTTTTATTGGATTGCTGTGCTGCTGTGTTCTACATTTTTGTGCATAATCAGAAATGCTGAAAGGCAAAACACATAATCTCTTAATGGAAATATTTAGCTATCATCCAGGTATTAATCAACTGGGAAAATAGTTTGTACCCTTTGAAGTAATACAGCTTTTCCTGTATCAAATAGTTACAGGTGTTTTTTTTTTACATCATAAAGCATAACTCCCTAAAAAATAAATAAATAAAAGTGAATACCAATAACATATTTACGATAATGATGAAAAGTGAAAAAAATTCACTGTACTGGTAGCTGAGAGAATACTCATCAGTGCAATTTCAAGACACTGTGATTCAAGAAGCTGATAAAAAGTTTCTTGCTCAAATTGCAATTACTGAAGAGATTGGTAACCCTTCATAGGTTTAGTTCTTCTGAAGAGGTATGCCCGTCCAACATAAATGATATTTCTTAAAATATTTAACTGTTCAAGTTTTAAGTTGATAAAAGGTCCACTTTACACATCATTTGGATCACCTAATATATTTCAGTCACCTGTTATCACAGACTTCTGGAAACTGCATTATTTCAGTAGTTCTAATTTTTATTTCCTTCCTATCTTGTCTATTCGTTTCACCTCAGTTTTACTGGACAACACCTTGTGAGCCTTGATCATGATTCATAGGTTCATAGGAAATTACTAGGCTAATGACTCGAGCCCTTACAAGTCTAGCCATTATTACAATGATTTACCCAGATTGTTGATATCTAAGGGCTAGAGGATGGCTTAGATGTTCATCGTGCATACAGCTGCAGTCATAACAGATGGGTTCTCCTGCCATCAGGTGGGTCCTCGGTCGGCCGAATTCCAAAGTCTAGGTCCGGCGTCGGTTGTCGTCGCTTCTTCCCTGACGTCAGCGCTCCAGGGGTATAAAAGAACCAGCCAAAGCCATTTTCTTCAGTCTTTCTTGCCGCGCGGTGCCCGAAGCAGAAGCAGTTCGCAAGTGTCGGTCGGCCAGCTCCTGAAATTACAAAAATTTTGCAACCGAAGTCTTCTTTAAAGCTAAGTACCCTGTTGGGGAAACTTTTCTTGCCTCAGACCGATGTCAGACAAAGTTAATAATTGTATTTCTTGTGGGAAGCAAATACCGCATAAGGATTTTCACTCCCTCTGCATTCCTTGCTTAGGCCCAGACCACAACGTCTCGGTCTGTCGTTTTTGTGCTACATTCAACAAACGTACCATTAAGCGTTGGGCAGAGTTCGCCCAGCACTATTTTGGCAAAACATTTAACTATATTATGTCGTCGGATACTCCAACTCCAGTTTTGTCTAAAAAACGCAAAGATAAGGACCGACACACGAGGTCCGCGGCCTCTACCGACACCACGCCAAAGCCAACTACAGGTGGTCCGGTTCTCAGCGAGGCACCTACGCAGCCCCTGCCTACCGACGACACTTCATTGGCGGTGTCTTCTGTGCCCGAGGTTGCAGGCTCCTCGGCCCACACTCCGACTACAGATACCGAAGCCACTCTTGGTGGTGAATCTCAAAATGTAGACAGATCTGCCTCCTCTCAAGGTGTCTTCAGACCTTCCTCTTCTTTTTCTATCAAGGCTTTCACTAAGTCTAAAGCAGCCATTCATTCTAAGAGACAAGCTCCACAGGGCCCTTCTCCAGGCCCCATGCCTAAAAAAACAGATGCTTAAAATGGCTGAGGATTTGATTACTCTTATCAGGGGTTCTCAACCCCCCCCCCCCAGACAAAAGGCCCAGAGTGGAGGAAGAATCCCCCTCCTCTGACCAGGCCTCCATTATTTCAGAGCACTCTGATGAACAGGAACATTCTTACTCCCCTTTTGAAGATTCTGATGCTGAGGAGTCCATTCCCTCTGTCTCCCCCCCCGGAGGATTACTCATTTGGGGAAACCTTGCATACCTTAAGGGAACACTTCCACTGGGAAGGCCAAGAGTACTCAGATTCCAAGAAAAGGCTTAGGGATTTTCTCTTGCTACCTCAGCACAGGCCTCTGGCTATACCTCCTGTCTGAGACATACTAGATGATGTGTACTTGGAGGCCTGCCTTTACCTCCAGCCCCAGTCAAGCCTGACAGGTACTACCGGGTTCCTGACTCACACCAATTTTTATACAAAAGCCATGCGGCTGACCCAGAAACTATCTCACAGGGCCCCAAGGGCATTAAGGCCTCCACTGCTAAAAAACCATTACCTTCCAAGAGAGATTCCAGATCCTTAGAAAGGTGGGGAAAAAAGGTATACACCTCGGCCACCTTAACCATGAGGGCATTAAACTGCCAGTTCCATATGCTAAAGTACCAACAGTTTCTGTTATCACAGTTGAGAAGCAAAATGTCACAACCTGAGCAACCAGACTTGAAGGAGTTGCAGGATTTGATGCATAGTGCAGAACAAGTGGGTAAACATACCTTGAAATGTAGTTTTGATGCTCTAGAGGCCTCATGTAGAGCTGCTGTTACAGGATCAGTCATACATAGACATGCCTGGCTCAAGGAGCAAACCTTACCAGATCATGTCAAAGCTAAATTACTAGATGCCCCTCTTCAAAAGGATGTATTATTTGATGTTAAAGCTGAGGAGGTATTAAAGAAAATGGAGGAAAAGGCTAAATCAATGCAAACAGTGAAAGATTTTCTACAGGTATAACCTCCACGTTTCAGTAGAAATTGGCCTTCCAAAAATTGGTCCTTTCCAGCCACGGACAGACCCCAAAGAGGTAGATACAGGCGCCCGAGGGGCAGAGGGCAATCTCAAGGATCGTTTAGGGGCAGACAATGGCAAGCTCCTACACAAAGAGGTGGTGAGGATAGTTCACAGCCATTCAGAAAGCAAGCCCAATGACTTTCCCCTTTGCATGCCAAGCAAGGCTCAAATGGCAGCACCCTTAGGCGGAAAACTGGCATTATTTTCAAAAAATTGGCATATTGTCACAAAAGATAAATGGATCCTGGACATTATAAACAGTGGCTACAGATTCCATTTTCACACCCTTCCAAAAATGAGAGGCATGCCAAACCTGCCACACAATCAAAGGGCAGAGGCACAAAGACAAATTTCAGATCTCATGGACATGAAAGCTATTCAAGAGGTACCTACTCACGAACAAGGTCAAGGTTTTTATTCCAGACTATTCCTGGTACCAAGGAAGGGAAAAGATTGGAGACCTATTTTGGACCTATCCATCCTAAACACATTTTACTCGTACCAAAATTCAAGATGCTCACATTACAGCAGCTTCTTCCCATGCTGGGCAAGGAGTCTTGGCTGGTAACATTGGACCTCAAGGAGGCATACCTGCATGTCCCAATCAGACAAAATTGCAGAAGATACCTCAGATTTCTTGCAGGTTCAACCCATTATCAATTCTCTGCATTGCCCTTTGGCTTATCTACTGCGCCCAGAGTATTCACGAAATGTGTGGCATCAGTAATTGCCTACTGCAGACTTCAAGGGATACAAATATACCCATATTTGGACGACTGCCTGATCCAAGTGGACAGCAAGCACATACTTCTGAAACATCTGGCTTTTGTAATAAGGTTGTTGAATTCTCTGGGATACACAGTCAACAAAAAGAAATCAAGGCTAATACCCTCTCAGAAAATAATTTTCTTGGGTGCCAACTTGGACACAAACACCCAGATGGCCTACCTCATGCCAGAGAAGCAGGGGCAACTAACTCAATACTTCAGAAAACTAGCAAATTTCACCAGGCTGACTGCAAGGAAAATCCTGCAGGCTCTGGGATTCATGGCATCTTGCATCCTACTAATCCCATGTGCAAAGCTGCATATGAGGAAACTTCAATGGTACCTGAAAAACCTATGGTCTCAACACAGCCACAGTTTGGAAACAATAATACCACTAATTCCATGTCTTCAAAAGGAATTTCTGTGGTGGGCTCAAGCATGTCAAACAAACACAGGTCTCCCATTCTGCAAGCCTCAAGCAAATCAAGTCATCACAACAGATGCCTTAGACTACGCCTGGGGGGGGGGGGGGCGCACATGACAGATCGGTGCATTCAGGGCAAATGGTCCCAAAAAGAAAAGCACCTTCACATCAATCAAAAGGAAATGCTAGCAGTAATAAATGCTATTATAGCTTTCAAAGACCTTCTGCATCCAGGTCAACTATTGATAAGGACAGACAACACCACAGTAATGTGGTACATAAACAAACAGGGAGGAACCCATTCATACCCCCTATGCAGGCTGGCCATGTCACTTTGGAACATGGCCCTGGAATTACAAATCGAACTTCAAGCACAGTACTTGCCAGGCAAGGAAAACACGCTGGCAGACAACCTAAGCAGAAATATGACAGATCCACACGAATGGAAGTTGCATCCTCAAGTTTTTACAGAGATAATTCAAGCATGGGGAAGGCCAGACATAGATCTCTTTGCCTCCCACAAAGATCACCAATTGACAAAATTCTGCTCAGGGACTTTCCATCCACAGGCCTGGAGAGTGGACGCTCTCTCTTTCATTTGGACAACAATGACAGTTTATGCCTTTCCACCTCTTCCTCTACTGCCCAAAGTTCTATTAAAAACCAGAGCAGACAGACCAAAGATGATTCTCATTGCTCCAGACTGGCCAAGACAGCACTGGTACCCACTCCTGAGGAGCCTGATACATTCGCCTCCATGGACCCTACTTCTAATGCCTCTTCTTCTGACTCAGCACAGCTTCAAAACTCTTCACAGTCAGCTGAAAACACTCAATCTGGCCGCATGGAAGATTCCTTAACATCACAACAGACCCTACTCTCCAAGGAGGTGCAGGATGTCATTTTGGAGGCCAGAAGGCCATTTACTAGAAAAGCTTACTCCGCAAAATGGAAACGATTTTGTGCCTGGAATGAGAAAAAGGGCCAGAATCCTGGTAAACTGAATTTACTTCAAATATTACAGTATCTAGCTGAGCTGCTAAGCAGTGGGATTTCATTCTCATCCATCAAAATCCATGCCTCAGCCATTTATGCAGAATACAACACTGATCCACCTTTATTCTCTCACCCCCTCTTAAGACAGTTCCTCAGAGGGGCAAAGAATATAAAACCCCCAAGGAAACAACCAATACCTGCTTGGGATCTCAATTTCATTCTAGAAAAGCTGACCTTGCCTCCTTTTGAGCCAGCTGCCTCAACAGATTTGCAATATTTGTCCTGGAAAACAGCTTTCCTTCTGGCTATCACCTCAGCTCGTAGGGTATCGGAACTGCAAGCCCTCATGGCTGTGCAGCCATTTATCATCTTCCATCAGGACAGAGTTTCCTTGCGAACCAACCCGTCCTTTATGCCAAAGGTGGTATCCAGGGTAGCTTTGAATCAGGCTATACACTTACCTACCTTTTGCCCTAATCCTCAAAACAAAGGGGAGAGACTACTACATTCCTTGGACATCCACAGACAGCTGTGTTATTATTTGGACAGAACAAAGCCTTTCAGAAAATCAGAACAGCTCTTTTTGTCCTATGCTATAGGAGCTCAAGGGAAGCCAATTTCCAAACAGACAATCTCAAAATGGATAGCCCACTGCATACGTTTTTGTTACTCTTTTCATGGTAAAACTGTACCTGCAGGCATCAGATCTCACTCCACAAGGGCCACAGCTACCTCTGCAGCTTTCCTCAGAGGAGTTCCTACCAAAGATATTTTGGAAGCAGCCACTTGGAGTTCTGTGCATACCTTCTCCAAGCACTACCACCTACCATTATACTCCAAAACTAGAGCAGGCTTTGCCACTGCAGTCTTGCAGGGCATTCTGGCTCCTCCTTGTTCCATCTAGTGCCTACCACCCCTTTCTTAGCTTTGGGATTCTACCCATCTGTTATGACTGCAGCTGTATGCACGATGAACATAGTACAGTTTTGTACCTACCATAAATGTAGATGTTCGAGTGCTAATACAGCTGCAATCCAGGTTTCCCTCCCTCCTTCCCCTCTTGGGACAGGTCTATTGGCTAACACCTCCTCATACTACCTGATTGGGGTATTCTTTTATGGTGTATTTGCTTGCAACTACTGTATTTTGATTATATTGCATTGCTTTATTACACAAATGTATGTATTGCCTTCCTTCTAGGAGCACCTGACATCTGGGGCAAGAAAAACTGAAGAAAATTGTGTCGGCTGGTTCTTTTATACCCCTGGCGCGCTGACATCAGGGAAGAAGCGACGACAACCGACGCTGGACCTAGACTTTGGAGTTCGGCCGACCGAGGACCCGCCTGACGGCAGGAGAACCCATCTGTTATGACTGCAGCTGTATTAGCACTCGAACATCTACATTTATGGTAGGTACAAAACTGTACTGTGTGTGCCTATGCGTATGAGTATTTTAAAAACTGACCTTGCCTGTAAGGGACATGGACACCACCCCAGCAGTGAAATAACGATTCCCCATCCATTGATCCAAATTTTGTTGAATAGCGTCAGAGAAGGGCTCTGATTCATGTGAATAGGTAGTCTTTTCTAGAAAAGGTGTAATCTCTGATACACATATCTGCCCCTCCAGCATGTCTGTTCACGCGACAGGCCAGATTTAAATCCATGGATCAGGTAATATTTCATGAATATGGAAGAGTTCCATCAAGACTGGATTTGAGAATGCCTTGCAGGTTAAACAGAGTTCACCCCCTAATAGTTGGCAGGAGACAGAGTAAAGAGATAGGGCTTTTAGGTGATCCACATAGGGCATGTTTGCACCCTGTATTTTTTATTTTGTTTTGTTTGTAAGGAATCTCTGAAGCTGCTCCAATTGTTATAAGTGCCTGGTCAGGTACGTTTATTTATTTTTATTTAATTACTATTTATTGACTTGGTTAGTCCCACTGTGCTAGTAGCCTCTTTACAGGGGAGACCCATGATGGTATTTATACTATTACATGCCAAAAAGTGTATTATACTCAATTACTGGTCTGACGAGGGCCGAGTATACAGGGATTATAACTTTCTGGATTCTATGCCTTTGCCTATAAGTTGTGCCAGATATTACTTCCTCACCACCATGGGCATAGAATGGTCAACATTCAGGTTACTGTCTATCTGATATGTGTACCTAGATCTCAGACCACTGGGTCCACTTTTAGGGGTGTGCTATTAATATTGTAATGTTTCAGGGATATTTGACTTCCCAGAGGGTATAATTATGTTTTTTTTTTTGCATTTAGTTTTAGGTCATGACTCTGTCCCCAATTATTTGTCAGAAATAGACCTTTCTTAAAGATTTCTATGCCACTGGGGGGATTCAAGGACTGCCCCAAACTTGCAGTCATCAGGAAACTTGGTCAGCCAAAAGCCACCTCCATTAACCTTGACTTCAGAGAAGTGCATTCCAAACAGAAGAGATCCCAGCACTGAGCCCTATAGTACACAACTAGTAAATAGCCTCATGCTGGATTTGTATTCCCTCAGTCTATCCACATGTGTCCTATCAGTGAGCCATTTGGTTATCCATCCTTCCACCCATGTGTATAGTTGAGAAATATATTTTCCCTTTATCCAAATGTAACTCACCTTATCGGGTTACAGATACCAGTTCTTATCACATGACCTTTTTTTATAATTCCTCTAACATAACAATTCAAGGTAGCAGTTTTTAATGTGCTGTTTCTATGTTGTGCAGCTTGAGTAACTAGTATTTAGTGGCAGAAAACCACAGTGTCAAAATTCCTCCAGCTTTTCTTGAAAAGCAGCTAGTGTTGTTCCTTTCTTAGTTTTAGAGATAAATTATTCCAACAGGCAAGAAATATGTCAAAGGAGGCTTTTTCATAGTGATTGCTATTTTCTTTTTGAAAGAGATTGCTCTGAAGTCAGATCTTTTTAGAGACAGAACTTCCTCACTTAAATCTCTGGTTAGGCTATGCATCTGACTCTTAGATGAGTGGATAGTGGCGGATGATTGTGTTGAATGATTAACTAAAAAAGAAAGGCGGCATGTTCAGTTATAGGAAATCAGCTTTTTCTAAAAGAAGGTGATGATTTCTGGGTTCTGAATGTGCTATAAATTATGTGGTTTATAAACAGTGGACTGAAGAAAGTTAGAATTTATTAAGGAAACTGAAGGAATGGAAAGAAGAGCATATTCCAGTTTGGGGAGGATATTTTGGCAATGGTAAACCTACCTTCATGAGATTATGTTATATAGTATACTTAAATTTGTGAAAGGGACTGTGATATCATTGTGAGCTTTTAACGAACAAAGTGGAAGTCTAAACAGAGGTTAAGGGCTAGATATCTTTCATATGAAATATTTTTAGATGGGATTTTCTACTATGTTAATTTTGAGTGCCTGGTATATTTTTTTTCAGAAATCAAGCAAGTAGCCAGTAGGATTTTGGAATTTGCTGTTATACATAGTCTTCCAGAACCTAAACATCTGATACGGTTTGAGAATTACGTTGTGTAACCTGATAATGAAACCTATCTTGAAATTGAGATTCAGCGTTTCTAGGTATTATGAAAGTGCCTAGCGGCTAAACTGATGAGCAAATAGATAGATAGATAGATAGATAGATAGATAGATAGATAGACAGATAAAAATGACAGTAGTAGGGCCAGAATAAAGGGGTCTATATTATAACATCGAAGTCTAAAAACTTTGAATGTTATAATATCGAACCCATTCAATCGAAACAACAGAAAACCGAACAGTCAGAATAGCGAATTTAATTCACTGTTCTGACAAACATACACACAACTCAAGCACACCAAATAAATAATCCACACACATGCACTTCACAAAACCCCACACTAAACCAGACATACACCACTAGCTATCCACTTACCTTAACCCAACCCTAACCCTAAGGTCCCTATCTATCACACACTCACCTTACCCGCTCCCTAACCCTAACTCACCTACCCCACCCTAACACTCACATCCGCACAATCGCACATTTACCTGACCCGTGCCCTAACCCTAACTCACCTAACCCATGCCCAATCGCACACTCACCTTCATTCGCCACTTACCTTAACCCGGTCTATAACCTTCACTCCACAGTTGAGGAAATAGCGAAGCTGCAGAAACGGCCCACTGAATACTTCCGTTCGCTCTACTGGGTTCGATATAATAACATTTGAAGTTTTTAGACTTCGATGTTATAATATAGACCCGAATAAATTAATTCATTAGTGAGAGTACTTTTGATAAGTGTTAGACTGCAACACTAAATATTTTTTAAATGGAATATTAACAGTTGTCTTAGTGTTGCAATGTAAATGTGGAAAGTATTGCTAGATGTTTCCTAATTCAGTAGCAGTGTTAACAGTAATGTGAAAAGCAACTGCAGTACTGGAAAAATGGAATAACCTTTGAAAAATAAGAATCAAATGTTCAGCATTGCCTTTGCCGTAACATGCTACAGGAGTAATGAGCAATCTAGTTTTGGTAAGATGAGCATTCTGTTATGCATTATGAGTTGAAACATGCAATTGTCTACCATGCTTATGGAGAACAGTGATATTGTGATATACAGGTGGAAATGTTGTATCAGTTTTGCAGATTACAGCTTTAACATCACATTGTTATGTTAGACAGGGAGCAAGCTAGTTGGCTTGGTAGATGACATGAAATGATCATCATATTTAGCGAACAGGAATACAGCTGGTACAATATCACTCTTCTGGTTCATGTAAATGTTGTGTGTGCATGCAAAGGCCTAGAGCCTGGTGGCTACAGTAAATCTAAATCATGTTTGTAAATTCAGGGAGGACAAGACCCAAACGTTACTGCAGCTATAGTCACACCTCATCCCGACCTGCATGTGAGATAGCATAGCAACATAACAAGGTGCATCACTTTTCCAGCACTAACTACCATGCTGCTGGAAACTCTCCACAGAGAACAACAGGGCAATGTCATTATTTTTTCCTAGGTACTTTCCCTTCTGTGCCTGAGAACTATCATCCTCTTCATTTTCATTGTGCGCCTTCCATGAATTCCCCCTTATAATGTTGATCAGTCCAAACTACATGACTCCATGGGGGTTCTTGGCCTACAGTGGACATTTTCACCATTCCCCTTTCTTATCTTTCTCACAATGATTGATTGTGGGTGAAAAGGACAGATGATGAGGGACTGTTACCCAGTAGTTGCAAAGAAGTTCATAAGTTTGCCTAACCCTTCATATCAGTAGCCTAGTCATGTTCATCACCCAAGGGAAGCCTAATAATGCCAATATCTTCCTTCTCATGTGGAACATTGCATCTACAGGGCATGAGCTCAGATCTCTGAGCCAGGGTGCACAACGTAACATTTCACCCTATTTTATTTTTGCCCTCAGCATGCTTTACACTTGTCCTTGATACAGGCAGTTCATCTGCGCACTCATATGTCCCTTTCCCCCATCTCAACCAGTGCCCCAGGAGCTAATCAAACTTTGGTCATCAGGGTTGTAAGCAACGATTTATTGTAGCATATTAAACATTTGTCCTTGTGCAGGGTAATATTGTGGCTCAGCAGAATAATACTATGGCATTCCAATAACACTGTGAGTAACATGTGCATAACAGAGATCAGGGTTCTCATTAGCATTCCACTGTTCTGTAGCTCAGTGCTCAAACCTCATATGCCTTTCTGTGATTTTCATAACTGTCTTATTACAGCTATATGCAATAATTTTACTTATGATGAATAGTCAGAACAGCAAGACTATGAAAATTCGGAGAAGGGACTGATCAAAAATTATAGGTGGCTAACATCACAAAACATAACTTTATAAATCCCGACTATGCAGAGTGTACAGTGCAGTGGATAATGTGAGGACAGTTTTGTGTGAGGTATCTGCTGGCTGACTTGCATATTTGCTGGCACATTTAATACATGTCCCATTTCACGTTGTAGCATATTATACTGCAACTGGTGTCCTCCAATATTTTATTCAGCAGTAACTGGATTTTCAGCAATAATTCTAGGGCAAACCTCAAGTTAAATGTTCTGCTAAAATGTTAGTGTCTCTACTGGAGAAATGATTCTTTGTAACTAAAATGATTTCTTGGTAAATATGAAGTGGTGCTAATCTGCACCCATTGCATTCCTTGGACTGTAAGTCATTACAAGGATTAGTACTTTAGCAACTCATAACAGGCTTTTTTTTTTAACTGCATTTTAATTGTACTAATGAGTTATAGCCCAACAAGTTAGTGAGGGACTGCTCTTGTGAATGTATTCATCAGCGTACCTGCTCTTCAGCAGGGTGAGATGGACACCCACTTTGAAGGATGCCAGTCTAGCTAGACAGAATTTTGTAGATAATTCTATGTCATTGTAAATATTAATATAATCCACAGGCTTGTTTTTACAAATGTAAGAAAACTAAATGTAAGAAAACTGTGTTATATGCTGAACGTCAGAAAGGTAACCACAGTACACCCTGCTGGAAGAAAGCTGTTAAGTAAAGAATTACAACTGTGTTTGATCTCAAGCTTGGAGACAAGATGTCTGGGCTAGCAAATTCTTTATATTGTTGTTAAGACAGCGATAATTAATAAGGTTTTACATGCAAAAGTGTCTTTTATTGCTGTGGCTTCCTGGCCAGGAGCAGTATGTCAGCAGAAGTGTACGGTAAGCCGACAAGGAGCCAGTTGGCTGAGATGTGCCCGACTAAAGGACTGGTGCAATGAAACCTGACTAAAGCAGACATGATTGCAGCTTTGGTCACTGCTGCATCAGAGAATAACAACCAAGAGGACGATCAGACTGCCCATGGAGATGTACAACACTCAGAGAATATACAGCTCAACGTTTCTATAGAGGACTTAAAAATCCATCTGGAGTTAGAGACTTGAGTTGAAGGCCAAGCAGTTGGAAATAGAAGCAGCAGAGAAACTGCAATGTCTACAGGCTGAGGGGAGAATGAGAAACTGCTATGCCTGGAAGCTGAGGAGAAGAAGAGGCAGGGACAGCACGAAAAGGAGATGCTGACTCTTTGCCAGAGTCATGGAGGTAATGGGAAGTGAGTAATCAAATCCCAGAAACACAAAAGGCCAGTACATTTCTTCCACAGTTTACAGAGGGGGATCATTTTGATAGTCTCATTCATAGTTTTGAGAGGGTATGCAAACAGTATGATGTTGACCAAATGGCTCTGGGTACAGTTCCCGAACCCCTTATTCCATGATAAAGCTGTAACTGTCTTGTCCAAACTGTCCAACAATGATTTGTTTAAATTATAATGTAAAGAATTGTTTGCTAGAATTTTTAAACCTAACACCCGAAGAATATAGGAAAAGATTTTGTGAGCATAGACACAAGGCAGATGAAAATGTGTGTGAATATGTTGCTGAACTAAGCACTTATTTTCATAGGTGAGTGAGTAGATGTCAGGTCACCACTTTTGAAGGGCTGGCAGACCTTTTGGTGAGGAAACAAGCCCTTAGCACTTTGCCTGTGGACATGAGGATCTGGTTAGCTCATAGACAATACTCTGCTGTAGATGAGTTGGGGAAGAAGGGAGACCTATACCTAGCAAGCATGGCATCCCTGCACAGGAAAGGGACACCCAGTGCTGCTCATGGGTCTAAGGGAACCCATGGTGGGCAGCCCAGACTGCCCCAACAGAATCTGACAGTAGCCGTGGAAGCTGCTAGTCCAGGTACACATCCAGGGCCGAGGATTAAATGTTTTGAATGCAACCAGTAGGGCCATGTGGCATATAGATGTCCATGGAGGCAAGGTGGGGAACAAAAGGTGAAGGACCCAGTAAGTGGGAATGAAAAAATGCCAATAGTAGGTTGTCTTGAGACAACAGGGGTACCAAACTACCATCCTGCATATGTCCTGATAGGGAAGGGTTTTGATAATGCAGTACCATCTGTTAATGCAGTTGCATGCAGTCAGGTTTGGAGACAAGCATGTGGGTCTAGTAGCTAGGGGGACCCAGTCAGACCGCATAACTGTAGCCAGGACTGGTGAGGTGGCTACTTCAGGGAGGGAGCTACCCTGTAGCAGTGAGACTGAAGGTAAGCCACAACTGCTGGTTGGTACTGATGTTCCCTTGGACAGAGTGACTGCAAAGGCAGAGGTGAGTAGTAGTACCCAGGCTGACAGTGAGACACCATGGTCAGAGGATACCAGACTTCCTGTGGAAGGTGAGCTGAGAAGGGTTACAAAGAGAGAGTTTAGACAGGCTCAGCTCTCAGACCCTACATTACAAGGCCTGAGGCAGGTAGCTAGTGAGGCACCTGATTCTCAAGGGAAGGGGGATTCTGTATACTGGGACAAAGGGTTACTGTATAGAGAGTGGACTCCTAAGGGAGGGCTAGAAGGTGAGAGAATACAGCAGTTGGTAGTACTGAGAGCCTACTATATGGCATTTCAAGCCATAGCTCGTGATATTCCCTTTGCAGGTCATATAGGCATAAAACATACAAAGAGACATATTATGCAGAACTTCTATTGGCCTGGAATTTCCAGAGATGTAACAGGGTACTGCAGGACCTGTGAGCAGTGCCAAAAGGTAGGCAAGGCAGGAGACAAGGTGAAAGCTCCTTTGATGCCATTGCCTGTGATTGAAGAGCCATTTCAGGGGGTAGCTAAGGATATTGTGGAGCCTCTGAGTACCCCAAGTTCTACAGGGATAGAAGTATATCCTTGTGGTAGTAGATTATGCTACAAGATACCCTGAGGCAGTGGCTTTGTCCTTCATTGAGGCAAAAAAGGTGGCAAATGATTTGTTAGAGGTTTTCAGCAGGGTAGATTTCCCAAAAGAAATACTGACTGACAGAGGTGCTAATTTTATGCCAGACCTCCTAGCTTGTCTGTGGAAGTACTGTGGGGTGAAGCACCTGAAGACCACTCCATACCATCCCCAGACTAGTGGCCTTGTTGAAAGGTTAAACTCTACAGTCAAGTCCATGCTATGGGCATTTGCAGACCAGTTTAAGAGGGAGTGGGACAAATATTTTCCCCATCTGTTTGCTTACAGAGAGGTTCCCCAGGAATCCACAGGCTTTTCACCCTTTGAGTTGTTGTATGGGCATAGGATGAGGGGGCCTCTGGATTTAATTTGAGATGAATGGGAAGTTGAGTGTGAACCTCACCAGGAGTCTGTTGTGTCATATCTCCTCAACCTCAAGACAAGGTTCAGGGAACTCATGGGCTTGGCCCAGGAGAACCTGGCAGAAGCTCAACAGCAGAAAAAGGTCTGGTATTACAGGAATTCTCGAGCTAGAGAGTACACTGTAGGGCAGCAGGTAATGGTTTTCATTCCTGTCAGACACAGCAAGCTGCAAGCAGCCTGAGAGGGACCCTAAAAGGTGGTAAGGAAGCTTAGTGATGTTAACTACATGGTAGAACTGCTAGGCAGGGGGCAGAGGCACATATTGTACCATGGTAACATGATGAAACCTTACCATGATAGGGAGTTTCTTGTGCTGAGTATCTGCAATGGTTTGCAGGAGGTGTCTGAGTGAGATCTGGTGACTGATCTCCTCAGTGAGGCTCGGAATGACACCACAGTGGAAGGAGTAGCAATGTCCCAGCAGTTATCTCCTAGCCAGGTTCGAGAAGTCCGAGCAGTGTTACAGGAGTTTGGGGACATGTTCACTGGGAAAAGAGGGTGCACCTACCTGGTGCAGCACTGGGTGGATACAGGATCCCAAAGTCCTATTAGGCAGGCCCCTTATAGGGTCCCTGAGAGAGTGAAACAGACTCTGAGGAAGGAGATACAGGAAATGTTGGAACTAGGGGTAATTCAAGAGTCCAACAGTCCCTGAGCCTCTGCAGTGGTGCTGGTGCCAAAGAAAGATGGCAGTATCAGGTTCTGTGTGGACCACAGGAAATTAAATCATTGCACAGAGTTAGATGCTTACCCCATGCCTAGGACAGATGAGGCCATAGAGGAGCTGGGTGGGGATAAGTATCTTACCAGCACTGATTTTACCAAGGGTTACTGGCAGGTGCTGTTGACTCATGAGATAATTTTTGGCGCAAATATTATATAAGCCAGACCAGATGGCTCAGTGGTTAAGGTCTTCGCCTCCAATGCACAAGGTACAAGGTTCGATCCTGACCTCCAACTAATGCCTGTTTGGAGTTTGCATGTTCTCTCTGTGTCTCCGTGGGGTTTCTCCCATGTTCGAAAAACATGCTGAGTGTTTCCATCTCAAACTCACCAATGAATGGAGCTGTGGGCAGCAGCACAGACTCTACATGGTGCCCAATGGGGGGAAGAGTTGTAAAAAGACCAACCGCTTTGGGCATCTATTGTGGTGCGCAGTATCCTCAAGATAGGAGAACACGGATCACAAACTGCGTGCTGTGGCAGGGCTACCCACTCGACAGTGTAAAATATGGCTCTAGGTGATTCAGTCATGTTGACTGTCACCAAAAAATGGGCATGGGTAGTTACCGGTGATAAGTGGGTTGAGGACCCGGCTTACTCTCTGACCCACGCCAGGGACCCATACTAACGGTGGGAGGGGTATATGTGCCCCTATTGGCCAGTGTGTGCCCGCCATAAAAGCCCAGCAGCCCTGGGTCAATAGGCTACTGGCTGGCCGGTGTCTAGTTGCCCAGCCTGGGTTACCTGGGATAGCTCTGTTGAGTGAAAGCTGGACATAAAACCAACCAACCTGCCAAACATGAACTAAGAATTGCTAAGCTTAATGTAGGTTCATTGACAGGATGCAGCTTAGAAGTGGATGACATGACGATACGGAGGAGGTTGGACATCCTATGGATCCAAGAGATGAGATGGAAGGGCAGTGCAACAAAGTCACTTGGCTTGGGATCCAGACTCTACTACTCAGGTGGTGGACAGGCTAGAAATGGTGTAGGAATTGTGGTGAGACAGAGGCTTCAGAAGTCAGTGAGAGATATCATCAGAATTAATGGCAGACTCATGGCAATCAGACTCCAGTGTAATGATAGGACTGTATTCATAATCTCAGCCTATGCCCCACAGCAGGGTTGTGATAGTGAAGAAAAGAGTGCATTCAGACAACAGTTGCAGGACCCTACTAGATAAAGCAGGACAGCATGAATTGGTGTTGATAATGAGTGACTTAAATGCACATATCGGGACAGACAGAACAGGATATGAGGACTGCCTGGGTCCACATGGGTGGAGCAATAGGAATAAAGAAGGAGAAGCCATTCTAGACTTCTGTTTGGCAAATGGCTGGATAGTAGTCAACACATGGTTCAGAAAGAGAGACAGTCACAAGATCACATACAAGAGTAGCCAACATGCAACTCAGGTAGACTTCCTCCTAGTAAGGAAAAGGCACTGGAGTAGAATCCATGATTGCAAAGTCATCCCCAGTGAAACAGTCGGTTCACAGCATAAACCAGTAGTTGCCACAATCAGCTGCAAGCAGTGGTCAGAGAAGGCTCTAAGGTCAACAGAGACCAGGCTGAAGACCTGGAAGTTGACTGGAGAGAAAGTACAGCAGTTCAAGGAATTACTCAGGGCTCTAGCACCCCAAGAAGAGGAAAAAATAGGTGGAGTTGAAGAAGAGTGGCAGCACCTAAAAACAGCATGTGTTAGGACTACAGAAAAGATATGTGGCTGAGCCAGGTATGGAAATAAGGTACATAAGGAAAGCTGGTGGTGGAATGCAGAACTGCAGGAAGTAATCAAAAGAAAGAAGGAGTGCAGGAAGAAGTGGGAGATAGAAAAGACTGACCAAGCTAGGAAGGACTACTGGTTGGCTAACAAAGAAACTAAGAAAGAAGTTGCAATAGCAAAGAATAGGGCATCAGAGGCACTCTATCAGCTTCTGGAAAGTGACTCAGTAAGGGGCACAAAGAAACTATACCAGGTTGCAAGGCAAAGACAGAAAGATAAAGAAGATAGTCAGACACCCTTCATAAGAGATTCCAGCAACAACCTGCTTACCAGCCCACAGGACATCAAAGGCAGATGGAAGGAGTATTTCCAGCAGCTTCTGAATGAATAAAACCCCACAAAAGCGGTACTGCCCCAGAAACAGCCTACAATGAGAGTAGAAGAGGAGCCTAGCTTAGAAGAAGTAAGAGCATCATTAAGGAAAATGAAGTCAGGGAAAGCAGCAGGCTCAGATGAGGTCACAGCAGATATGATAAAGATGCTGGGTGAGCTAGGGGAGAAATGGCTCCTGAGGGTACTAATTGCAGTGTGGAGAGAAAGGCGTATTCCAGATGACTGGAGAATAAGCATACTTGTGCCAGTGTACAAGAACAAAGGGGACATCCACAACTGTGGACAGTACAGAGGCATCAAACTCCTACCACATTGCATGAAAGTTCTGGAGAGGGTGATTGATAAACGGATACGCAGAATAGTAGAATGTAAGATGGAAAATGAACAGTTCGGATTCAAATCAGGATGCAGCACAATTGACCCAATGTTTGCATTGAGACAGATACTTGAGAAGAAACTAGAGAAGAGGAGAGAGTCAAACTGGGCTTTCCTAGACTTGGAGAAAGCATATGACAAGGTTCCAAGAAAATTGATCTGGGCAGTACTGCGGTGGTTTGAAGTCCCAGAAACATTGGTAGAATTAGTACAGGCTATGTACAAGGACCCAGTGACTCAAGTACGAACAGTGTTTGGCCTCACTGAGGGGTTTCCAGTGGGAGTGGGTGTACACCAGGGTTCAGCTCTGAGCCCACTGCTGTTCATACTGGTAATGGACTACATCAGCAAACAGGTTGGAGGGGTCGGAGCAACAAAGCTGCTGTATGCAGATGATGTGGCAGTACAGGCAGACTCTGATCTAGAACTTCAGCAAAGGATAGGAGAATGGAATGCAAATCTGAAGGCACATGGGATGAAACTAAGCGCAGATAAGACAATGGTAATGGCAGCAGATTGGGGAAATCAGAAAAAGCTGAGAATAGAGATAGATGGGAAGATAGTGGAACAGGTAAACAGCTTCAAATATCTGGGAGGGGTGGTTGAGGAGAAGGGTAGTCTGAATGAAGAGGTCAAAGGTAGAATCAGAGGGGCTGCAGCCAACTGGCATAGAGTATCAGGTGTAGTATATGACAGAAGAATGCCAAAGAAGCTGAAAAGTAAGGTGTACAAGACAGTGGTGCGACCAGTACTACTGTATGGCACAGAAACCTGGACAGTAAAGGCAGAACAGTTGAAGAAGCTAGAGGTGATGGAAATGAAGTGCCTGAGAAAGGTGGTAGGATGCACACTGTGGGACAGGTGAAGAAATGAGGACATAAGAGCAGAAGCCAAAGTAGCTCCAATTGCAGAAAAGATCAAAGAAAACAGATTACGATGGTATGGGCACATGTATAGAAAAGCAGAAGACAATCTGGTGAGGGAGATTTGGGACAGACAGGAAGAAGGAAAGAGGAAGCGAGGGCGTCCAACAAAGAGGTGGATGGATTGTGTGAAAGATCTGTGACAGTCAGGCATGAGTGTTGAAGAAGGCAGGAGAGTGGCACTGAATCGAGAGAGTTGGCGACAGTTAATACGATACCCCGACCCCATGTAAATGGGAAAAAGGGGATGATGATGATGATGAATGATGATGATTATATAAGCTTTGATATGTAATACCTCATGTAATTCAAGTCCCACAATTAAGTAGGACGAAAAACATATTTTTATTTTTGCGTTTAAAATAAACCGGCAGTTTTTTGCATTCGTATTTGTCATTGGCGATTTTCAGCATTCCTGTCAAGAGCACTGTCAACATGTCAGGGAGGTGCTAGGCAGACTACAGAGGGCAGGGTTGACCACTAAGCCGAGCAAATGTCAGGTGGGTATGGCAGAGGTCACCTACCTGGAAGTAGTAAGATCAGGCTAGAACCTGCCAAAGTGGAAGCCATTCAGGCATGGCCTGCACCTGTTACCTAAAAGCAGGTTAGGGCATTCTTAGGGACAGCAGGGTACTACAGAAAGTTTGATCCCAGTTATAGTACTATAGCTGCTCCCCTTACAGACCTGAGAAGGAAACACCCATATAAGGTAATGTGGACCCTGGTATGTGAGCAGGCATTCCAGAAGCTTAAACAATCTTTGGGATGACCCCCTATGTTAGCCAGTCCAGATTACAGCAAAGAATGTGTTGTGCAGGTGGACACTTCAAACCATGGACTGGAGGCTCTACTTAGCCAGATTTCTACAGAGGGGCAAGAGCACCCAGTGGTTTATCTCAGTCATAGGTTCCAACCCAGGGAGGATGCTATGCAGCTGTAGAAAAGGAGTGTCTAGCCATATTGTGGGCAGGGTAGAAACTTCAGCGTTATTTGTAAGGAAGAAAATTCATGTAGTTACAGATCACAATCCCCTAACATGGTTACATCAAGCCAGCCAGCAAAATGCCAAGTTGCTAAGATGAAGCCTAGGGTTGCAAGTATATGATATGTCAGTGCAGCACTGCAGTGGGATTAGCAATGCCAACCCAGATGGGCTCTCAAGACAGGGAATGGGGTAAGGTATACTCAGACCTAACCGTCTCAAGCAATGTATCTCAAGGGTCTCTTAAACTAGTTTTGAGTTCTCCCAGGGGGGGGTGGTATTTGAAGGCTGCCAGCCTAGCTAGATAGAATTTTGTTGATAATTATATGTTATTGTAAATATTAATATAATCCACAGTCTTGTTTTTACAAATGTAAGAATACTAAATGTAAGAAAACTGTATTATATGCTGAACTTCAAAAATTTAACCATGGTGCACCCTGCTGGAAGAAAGCTGTTAAGTAAAGAATTACACCTGTGTTTGAGCTCAAGCTCAGAGACAAGATGTCTGGGCTAGCAAATTCAATCTGTTGTTATTAAGACAGAGATAATTACTAAGGTTTTACATGTAAAAGTGTATTTTATTGCTGTAGCTTCCTGTCCAGGTGCAGCTTACAAAGAAATGTAAATTCTGAGTTTCTGTTAGCCTGGGAACTAAAGGAGAAGGGATAAAAATTATATGTGAAATTACTCAGCAGTACTGGGTACTATCAATTTAAGACTTTCTCAGAGAGAAAGATGGAGCATTTTGGATTTTGTATGAAGCTGACAACAACTCATCAGCACTTTGCCTTGTAAGTAAAGTTGTTTAGGACATAGTTTCTCTTAGAGTTAGGTAGGAATTTAGCCAGATTAGTCTGTTTTCTGTATTTATATCAGACTATCCTACAATATTGTTTTAATGTTCCTGTGATTTCTGAACTCTTGATTAACGCTGTGTTGAATTGATGAGATGTATTATTAAATATTTTTAAACCTTTCAACTGTTTTGTGTAGAGATAATTTAATCTCTAGAGTACTTGCATGCATTTGGTGATACTGTCCAAGCCACTCCAATAGTCTTGCTGCTCAGTCACACTTACTGTTTGGATAACAGTAACATGACACAGTGAAATTGGTCACCCTTGGGGTAGGGCTTTATAGTAGCTGATATTAGTGGTTGGTAGCAGTCGGTACTACTTTATAGTCTGGGCAGAAAGGGGGCACACCTGGAGAACCTGTGCCAGCCTTCCCGGGGAGTATATATATATATATATATATATATATATATATATATATATATAAATAAATCATATCTTAAAGTGTGTATGTGTCATGGGCAGGGACACAAAGCAATGGTTGGATAAAGGGGGTGATGGAGGTTTTAGCTTGACCACTAGGCTGAAATCTGGACCCTATAGCTGTGCCAGTGGGAAGTCTTATTGAGGATCTAGAGAGAAAGAGAGAAACAAGCCCCAGACTGACTGTGATCTCTGTGTGATCTTAAGGGAAATTGTACTTTATTCTGTGTGTACTTGTTATCCCCCCAATGTACATGCCCCTCACTGGTGCTGGTGGTGAGGATTGAGGCTCCTTGATTACTGGGCCAATGTGTCCTATAGACTTTGAGCTATGACATTACTCCAACATTATTAAGCAGTGAGTGGAGTTTAACTTGGCTATGTACACTTTATATGTGGGGAGTAATGAAACACTGAAAACTGATAAAGTGCCCAGTAGCTTCAGAAAAAAAACAGTTAGATGATTTATGGGAACTCTCCTGCATATATAAAAGAGTTATAAAATGAATATATTTGCAGTAATTGCATTTGGAAGAAGCATAGTTTGAGTCTTTTTTTTCCCCTTCCAATTGTGAACCTGTAAAAATGCTTTGTTGTATCATCACGGTAAAAAGTAATTTCTCCTGATATGAAATTGTAATCCCTAAGAAAATCTTTTAAAGCATTTTTCAGGGAGCAAAGTCCCACCTCACTGTGCAGTATACCCTGTTAACCATATATACAAATTCTGAGAATTAATATAGTATATAATTAGTATTTGTATAATTCTGTGAATTCTCAGAGTAATGGAGTACACCAAGATCTAGCCAGTTGTAGACCCACTTCCATGACTTAGGACACTGTCTCCTCCTACCTGGACTTACTTGAGTCCATCAAGGTACACCCTAACACCCTGATACTTGAGGACTTCAACTACCTCACCATAAACTGGGTAAACTATTCCTGCTGTAACACACTCACCCAATGATTCCTTGACTTCATCAATTCTAATGCACTAGACCAGCTTGTCTTATCCCCCACAAGGACAGATAGCATTATAGACTTGGTTCTCATCAACATGGGTGACCGCTCCACCACCTCCATAGTAGGTTCTTCCCTGGTGAGATCAGGCCATCGGTCTGTTTCATTCGAAGTGTCTATCCCATCCAACCCCCAAGCTGTAACCAGGCAAAAAAACTTCTCAAAAACTAACTGCAACCTTCTAAGAGAAGGTATCAGTAGCTTCACACCACTGCCCCCCTCAGGGGGATGCAGATAAACATGCTGAACTGTATGCCAGTGCAGTATACAAGCAACATTAAAACTGCATGGACTCAGCCATATCCAACAGAACTAAAACCTGCTCCTCAAGGCAATGCAAACCTATGTGTGGACATCATCTATCAAAAGGCTTTACAACAAAAGGAAGAAACTGTTTTCCAACGGTAAAAGGCACAAATTCCTAATTGGAAAATCTCCCTCTTTGCCTCAACAAGCAAATTAGATCACTAGGGAAAACCTCCAAAGCCAGTTATGAATAAAAAGTAGCCTCTGAAACAAAGGCTAACCACAAAGTCTTTTTCAATTATGTCAGAAACCTCCATGGCAAAGCCCAGGTTTGCTCCGAATTAGTTATTGATGGTACCGCTTACATTGATCCTGTTGACTTAGCCAACATGCTAGCAGACTGGTTTAGCACAAACTTCACCACCCTGTCCCCCCAAAGGCCCATTCAACATCCCAGATACTTGCCCCGCACTGCACATTTCCATAGATCAAGTGTTAAAGGCCCTATCCAAGGGAAAGAACGCAGCTTCCATGGGACCTGATAGTAACCCAGGCTGTATTCTGCAACATCTCCAGCAAGAATTAGCCTCACTATTCAGCACCCTACTCAACCATAGCATAAGTACAGACTTCATTCCAGCAGAGTGGAGAACTGCTATTGACATCCCTGTGCACAAAGGTGGTGCCACTACTGACCCTGGAAACTATCGCGCCATTAGCTAGACAAGTCTGATCTGTAAGGCTATGGAGCATATTATTATGGACATCCTAGATAAGGACAATGGCAATCTCCAATCACTTGACCCCACCCAGTTTGAATCGTCAAGGGCAGATCTTGCCTGTTGAACCTGGTTGACTTTTTTGAGACTGTCACTAAGGCACTGGATGAGGGAAAGTCAGTACATACAGCTTACCTTGACTTGGCTAAAGCCTTTGACACAATCCCCCCACTTGGGCATCATCAAAAGGTAACAGAACTTGGTGTAAATCCCTGTCTCATCATGTGGTTGGCCAATGGGCTCACTGATAGGACCCACAAGATAAAAATAGGTGCCACTACCTCCGACAGCAGACCTGTCACTAGTGGTGTCCCCCAGGGATCTGTCCTTTGATCCCTGTTGTCTGGTATCTACTTCTGTGAGGTCCAGGCAAAGAGGACTGACCAAGTTTGTGGATGACTGTAAGTTGGGTGCTGTCATTGACTCTTCAAATGATGTTAACATACTTTAAGAGGGTCTCACAACAACAAATGACTGGTGCCAAATTCATGGCCTTAAGGTAAATACAAAAAAAGTATTATCATACCATTCAGCAAAAACTCGGCCCATACTGATTACCACATTAGTGGCAACTGCCTAAGCACACAACCTGTGGTGAGAGACCTGGGTACACAAGTTGACAATAATCTCACATTTGACCATCATGTAGCGACAGTGGTCAAAAAAGCCTTTTACTTGGTCCAGCTCATAAGCAAAAAGATTGCATCCAGAAAAAAGGAGGTTATTACCTCTCTGCAGTTCTCCCTCATTAGGTCAATAATTGAGTACAATGACCTGTTTGGTATGTACCTCTCCAAACACCTGCACCAACTGGAAAGGCCACAGAAATACCTCACAAAGAGAATACATGGCCTCCAGCACCTGTCCTATGTTGACAGGCTCAAATCACTATCACACCCACAGATGATCTGTGTCTCGCCTACAAAGCAATCTCAGACCCTGCTCTACTAGAGATGCTCCATGTCCGTAAATCTAACTCCTCACGTAGTACCCAATCAAAAGGCTTGTATCTAATATGTGACCTTAACAAAACCTGCTGGAGAGACAAGTTTATCTCCCAAAGGCTACCCCATCTCTGCCCATACACATCAAACAAAGTACGTCGCTGACCCTCTTCAAGTGCAACCTTGACGGGATGGTCAACCACAAATTTGTCCCAGGGGTTCAACCTGTGTCCCTCATTGACAGGGGTGGCAGGTGATGATTGAGGTTTCTCTTTTGGGGATAAACTCTTGGCTAGGATTGTAATGGCCCCAGAGTCAGAGTCATTTGCCTAGTAATCTCCTATGATCATATAATACCATGCTCTCAGAATTATACAGTAGAATAATATTCCCCCTATTCATACATACATTGTTTCAGTAAGGATGATCACAACTATATTTTTGTATGTTCAAAAGGCACCTTAGTGAAATATGTATTCATTCCAAAAGCAAAAGAAAAAAGGAGGATATATTAAGCAGCCTGTCTGTTAATGCTACCACTGTATCCACTACTTTTTAATATATATATTTTTTTACATTGTGAAAATTTAACCTGCAGGTAGGCCCACTTCTCCATCAAGATTTTGCCATTAGCTGCCTAACACCTACTGATTTTAGTAACCTGATGTTTTAACAGTTCATGTCATTGTCATTTGCATATCTGCAAGAATAGTTAAACAGTGTATCAAAACATGTTACAGCATGATGCCATCTCGGTTACAACCTGAAGTTTAATGACATTCTCATGGCACATCACATCTGGCTGCTTCATTTTGTGAGATGCTGAGTATTGGCATAAGTTAGTAAAACTCAAAAGCAGAATTTTCATTTTCTAACTGTATCTAAAAAGTAAACATAAATGAACTAAAGACATAATCTGTGAGGTGCAAAAACAACTGCTAACAGACGACAACTAGGAGCTAATTTTAATAAGATAAATACGTTTCAAAATATTTTACCTGTATTGCAGAAAAAATATATCCTGGGATTCAGTATGCTTCTGTGCAAGAATAGCTTATTCCTGCATGGAAATGACCTCTCCTAAATGGGCATGGAGCGTGTCTGAGATCAAAGCTCTCACAATATACATGCCCCTGCACTCAAGAAATGCTGTTCAGCAATTACAATGAGCAGGAACACTCATAGGGGGTTGTAAGGTTGTCAGCTTTTTAAATGCCCAAAGTGGGACATTTTTGGTACAAACGTCAGATATGGCAAGCGAAAACATACCCACAGCCAGTACAAAGGACAGAACTTCACTTCTTTGCCTACATAAAAGCTTATTCTTGCAGCATTTTAAATGTTTATTCTGTTTCTTATAACATTTAGGTGTTTCAGATACAGAATAACTGTTTTATGCAACTATTACATAAAATATGTATAAAATATGTATATAAATATCTCAGGACATTTGCCATTTTAACAAGTTTTTTGCAGGACACAACTGCCCAAAAACCGACTGTCCCTCGCAAAGTGGGACAGGTGGTAACCCTAGGGGCTTGCCACCTCTTCAAATGCCCAACGTAGGACTGTTAGTGTACAAACATGACATGTTGCAGGACAAAACACACCCACAACCATTGCAATGGTCAAAGCCTCGCTTCCCAGGAAAACCCTATGCTCATAGCAACTGAAACATGCTAGGATGTCTGTCAAATGTGCAGATGCACACAGAAATCCACAGCAATAAGTGAAACCTGTCCCTTCCTGGAGAAAATAACACTAGAAATTTTTTTTTTATCAAACAGATTAAATTTAACCATAGCTGCGTGGCTTTGCCCATTGCTTAGCTACTCATACTGTAGCTTAAAAGAAGGTAAATAGCAAGATACATTCAGTCAAAGCAGTACTGCAATAGTGTAGTGGTTAGAGCTCTTTCTTTGCGAGCAGTCATTCCTGGTTCAATCCTCACTGTAATAAATTCCATTTTCCATGTGAAAGCAATTTATGAACATTTTGTTTGCTGTATAACCTACTGAATAACATATATTTGTGAACTGGAGTACTGCATTAAGTGCAGATGTCAGGTGTCATTGTAATAATGTGGTAAAATCCACAGATAAACACAAGTGCCCCATACAGTATATGTACACATGAATCAGAGATACTAAACAAAGTTATAATGTCTAATGAATGATAAATCCATGCCGTACAGCAAATAGTGTAAAAAATGTATAAAGTGTCCAAATCTACCACTTTCCCAAGACCCACGTTTCATTTCTTTCTAAATTAGTGCTGGGGTAAGCAGGAGTAAGCACTTTTAAGCAGTAGTAAGCAGGTTTAAGCGTGTTTGTTTGGAGGTAAACAATGCCTACACAGGATAAGCAATTTAGAGGCTAACTGAGTGTAAAAAAAATGTAACCGGAAGTTAGCATTGCTTACCATCACACAAACCCGCTTACAACTGCTTAAAAGTACCTTAATCACTCTGTATCCAGCAGCCCCTGCCCTGCCCAGCAACAAAATAAACAGCCCTTGCATGTCTTGATCCCAGGACCCTGTACACTATAATCACAGCTGTTAACCAGTAAGCCATCAGAGCTGTACATAAAACTGAGGTATACCCAAACAGATCCTCAGTATAGCAAAATCACAGTTTACATGTGAAAGGACTCTATAAACAGTTTTTGTTGTATAACCTACTAAGTAACATATATATGTGAACTGGAGTACTGCATTAAATCCAGATGTGAGGTGTCATTGTAATAAAGTGGTGAAATCCCCCCATAAACACAAGTACCTCATACAGTATACGTACACATGAATCACGGATACTAAACAAATATATAACATGTAATGAATGATAAATCGATGCCAAACAGCAAATAGTGTGCAAATTTAAAAATAAGCAATGCTAATCATTGAACACCTCTGCTTACCAAGTGTAAGCAATGCATAGCCCAGCTAAATTGATTTGCCCATTGTTATGCACCTTTAAGCAATGCCAACCTTAGGTAAGCAGGTTTGCCCATAGCTTAACATTTTTAAAACTGTCCAATCACGGCAAAGTGCGGGACATCAGCCCTATTTAAAACCCATAGGCGGAAATACATCTTATAACTGGTTGCAGCTTCCTCCTGTAGGCACAATGGCTGGTGTTGGGGAAGGATTGCGCTTCTGAGCACAGTGTTGGGGCATCCAGGAGTCCATGGTAATGGTAGGACTCCTGGTAAAAGACCATGCAGAGATACTGCTGCAGGACCAGTACCAGGGTTCCCAATATAAAGTGGAAGCCTGGGACCATCTCGCCCGTGACCTCACCAGTGCCATTGCCATCCCTCAAACTGGTGAGCAGGTCAGGCATCACTATGCCAACTTGAAACGAAGGAAGAGGGATCTCTTGGATCAGTGGATCCAAGAAGCTAGGCAGGGTGATGTCCCAACAGTGTGTAAGTACTCATTCTACTAACTGTTTAATAATTGCCAACTCATGTAAATTATGGATAGGGATGGCTAAATATTCCTCTTATGTCTCTAACAGCGGCAGCGGAGTGGGCTGTGAATCAGGAAGCCCATGCGTGTAGGCTGCAAAGCTGCATCACGAGGCAGGTTAGTAATCTTGCATGTACTGTCATAAGAAATAAATCTAAATCTAAATCTAAAAGTAGTAGAAAGTTAATTGCCAGTATAAAACCTGCATTGTGTATGGGATGTACTGAATACACCAGACAATATGGCAGGAAGAGACTCATATAGGTTGCATTTAAATACTCATATAGGTTGCATTTAAATAAAAGGCTAACAGCCTGGCAATAAAGGTCTAACCCCTGGACTGCTTGTGTTTACTCTGGCATCATATGGTAATGTAGTGTTGCATTCTCTTAATAGTACTGCTGCATTAAGCAGTGTTACCCACACTGTGCTTCATAAATAAAATGTGTAGGAATGTCTGTATATGACTGATGTAATCTCAAGGTCATATTGTACAACTGAGGGAGACTTAGACAGAAAACAGTGAAAAGATACCCAACAAAATCCAAATAGCACACTCAACTGAGATGTAAACCGTTGTATTTGTAGCACACACATCCATGGTTCGAATCCTGAGAGTGGTAGTAAGCTGTGTGCAGAATTATACCCCTCAACTGTACAGATTTTGTCAGAAAGTTCAGATAATTGGCTTAAATGTCCTGTCTGTCACCCTATCCCTCTGGATATAGAACAGTTGCATAGCAAACACAACACATGCATATATGTAACATGGTCCCAGAAGTTTAGGCAGCCAATAATGACATGCAACTGATTGTCAGACATCATAACCGTCAGAAATATATCTATAAGAACAAATCTGTCACTCTAGCAACTCACCAAAATATTATGAGAGTAATATGCAAAGTATGTCCCATCTCTACCCGCATATTGTGAAGCTATAACCAGAGTATGTGCAGTAAAAGAGTGAGATGTATGTGCATAATAGTAACATGGAATCTGGTAATATGTGCGGCAACATTCAAGTAGTGTTAACAAGCATTCCCTCCACAGATTTGTCAGATAAAAAAAACTGTGCCTGGAAATAAAAGATTGAAATACTAGTATGGTATTGTTAGTGTTGCAGTTTCTCTGAATAATAATGTATTACTCATCACTGTCACCCACACTGCACTACATAATAAAACTGTCTAGGAATTCCTGTATAAGACTGTTGTAATTACAAGGTCAGACTGTAAAACCACGGAAGACTTATATACAGAAATCAGTGAAGATATACACAGCAATATCTAAATAGCACACTCAACTGTGATATACACTGTTTTATTTTTAGCAGACACAGCCATGGTTTGAATCCTGGGAGTGGTAGTAAGCTGTATGCAGACTCATACCCCTCAACTGTACAGATTTGTTCAGAATGTCCAGATAATTGGCCCATATCTGCTGCCAGTTACCCTGTCCCCCTGGCAAAACAGTGTGATGATCTCTGACATTTAGGTGGCTTTTAATGACATATAACTGACTGTCAGACCTGTAAATATTCAGAAAATGTATATGAAAACAAACATGTTATTGTAGCTACTCATCAAAGGTTTATGAGGGCAATTGTCAAAATATGTCACAGTTCCACCTGCATGTTGTCAAGCCTTGACCAGAGTGTGTGGAATAAGAGCTTGAGAGGTATGTGCATAACATCAACTTGGAATATGCATAGAAACAGTCAAGTAGTGTTAAGAAACAATACCTCCACAGGTATACCAGGTAAGAGGTGTACACTGCAGGTAAAACACAGTTCATATATATAGTTGTCTACAAACATACCACTGTCCAGACTAAGGCTATAGGGTAGTGTAATAATACCTGTAAGGTACAAATTACAGCAGTGACTAAGAAAGTAGCGAGAACTACAGGGATATACAATTTAATTGACATCTCTCTCCCCCTCCCACCATATCTGCAACAATAATCTAAATACACAACTCAGTGGATATGTGTGCAATTAAATCTACTGTTGGGACATATGTCCTATTGTTTGATAAATATGTTTCTATGCATGTGCCATGTTGAAATATTTCCACATTGGTGGCATGCTGCCATCAGTGTAACCTGCATGCTGTTATAATGCCCACTGTGGTTACATATATGCATGTGTTGTGTTTGCTATGCAACTGTTCTATATCTGGTGTTGTGGGTCAATGGAAATATCTATGCATGCTGTTATACCTAATCCTAGAATGTGTTGACTATTACTAACCCACATATGTTTTAAAATTGCTACACCATAGCATGTTTGGGAAGGCTGGTCTCAGTGGACCCACCTCATCTGGCTATGGCACCAGGCACCAGCATGTCTGGGGCCCACCCCAAGGCCTCCTCGTCCGCTGGTCCTGCACCAGCTTTGGTTCATAGGTTCATAGGTTCATACTAGGCTATCTGCCCTGGGGCATTTATAAGCCTAGCCCGATTGTGTTTAGCTTATGCCACCCCTTGATTTGAGTATACTGTGCCCTTTTTAAAGTTTAGTTTACTGTGCCTGTCTAATAGTGACATGGAAGTAATCCCCGGGACAAACCTACGATCCCCCATCCACTCATCAAGATTCTTCTTGAAGAGAGTCAGTGAGGTGCTCTGCCTAACATGAATTGGAATTCTATTCCAGAGCGAAGGGAGCCTCTGGGTTATGAATCTGTCCTTCCAGCATGTTCTATTTATTTCTGTCCTGAGGTTCAAGTCCCTCGAGCGAGTGGCTCTAAGGGATTTAGATTTACTGAGGTGGAGCATGTCCATTAATTTTGGGTTGGACATAGCTTTATATGTCAGGCATAGATCGCCTCGAAGTAGGCGGTATGCAACTGAGTAGAGCTGGAGTTTTTTTAACCGAGCTGCATATGGCATCTGTTTGAATCCCTTGATCCTCCTGGTGAGGTACTTTTGGGGTCTTTCTAATTGCTGCAGGTGACGGGTAAGGTACATCCCAAAGGGGGCATTGTATTCTATGATGGGCCTGATGAGGGATGAATAAAGGGGCACAATTACCTCTCTTGATCTAGATGTGAATCCTTTCATGATGAGGTGGGCTATGTAGAAGGTCTTTCTAACCACTTTAGCAATGTGGTTGTCAAAGGAGAGATTGCTATCAACTTGGGTCCCCAGATCCCTAATTACTTTCTCTGTACTTAATGGGTTACCACCTATGTGGTAATTTGTGGGCACATTGTTTTTGCCAAAGGGTATGACTATACACTTTTTGGCATTTAGCTTTAGACCATGGCTTTGGCACCAGTTATCCATCTCTGTGAGACCTTTTTGAAGGATGTTTGTGTCAGCTGGAGAGTCAATTATAGCGCCCAGTTTGCAGTCATCTGCGAACTTGGTGAGCCATAGTTCTCCCAAGTTGGCCTGTACCTCAGAAAAGTAAATACCGAACAAGAGAGGCCCAGGACAGAACCATGTGGGATGCCACTTGTGACCGGTTTCGAGTCTGACATGGCCCCAGCAACTCTGACTCTGTGGGTTCTGTCTTTGAGCCAGTTTGAAGACCCATCTTGTAACATAGGGGTTTATATTTAGGCTGGATAGCTTATCTATGATGCCTGAGTGGGGTATTGTGTCAAATGCCTTTGCGAGGTCAAGATAGGCTGTGTGGACTACCTTCCCTTCATCTATGGCCGTGGTGACTGTTTCGAAGAAGTCGACCAGGTTCAAAAGGCAGGATCTGCCCTTGATGAAGCCAAATTGGGTAGGATCTAGTGTCTGTAGGTCCCCAATGTCTTTGTTTATGAGTTCCATGATGATCCTCTCCATAGCCTTGCATACTAGGCTAGTCAGGCTTATGGGGCGATAATTTCCAGGGTCCGCAGAGGCGCCACCTTTGAGGAGTGGGACCACTGTTGCTGTACGCCATTCTTTGGGCACATATCCTGTAGTGAGGCTGAGATTGTACAGCAGTTTTACTTGAGGGATTAGTTCTTCTTGGAGTTCATATAGGACATAACCCGGGACACCATCTGGTCCCATGGAAGCAGTGTTTTTTGCTTTGGAGAGGGCTGCCTTCACCTGAGCTTCAGAGATGTTTGGGAGGCTGCACTCTGCCGGGATAGATACTTGCTCTTTTTGGGGGGGGGGGGTTTGCACTGAACCTGTCTGCCAGGATATTGGCGATGTCTGTGGGTTCAGTGTATTTTTTGTCATTTAGAATCAACTCAGAACAAGTCTGGGAGTTGCATCCCAGGATTCTAACATAACTGAAAAAAGCCTTATGATTGTCTTTAGTGTCCTGTGCAATTTTTCTCTCGAAGCTGGCCTTGGAGGATTTTATGAGGGATCGTAATTTTTTGCTAGTACTGATCAGAGATGCCTTCCCTTTTAGGGATTTTGCTCTATCATGTAGTAGCTTCCTCATTCTGTTGTACAGTTTATTTATGGCTGGGATCCACCAGACTGGACGCCTACCTTTGGATGATTGGGTCTTGATTTTGTTTGGGATAGCATGATCCATGCATTCCTGGAGATGTCCGTAGAATGCGTTTATATAGGATTCTGCAGTTTGAGCTGTAGTTTCCACTGGCTCTGGGGCCTTGAAGGATTCCACTTCAGTTTTGAGAAGTGTGAAGTTTGCTTTTGAGAAGTTTTTCACTGTGGTTTTCTGGACTGGGGGTGGGGTCGGGATGTGGATATCCAGTGAAATTAATTTATGGTCTGATCTTACCAATGAGGGATATACTTCTGGTATGGAGCATAGAGTCCCCATGTTGGTAATTATCAGGTCTAGTATGTTTTCCCCTCTTGTGGGAGTGGTGACTAGTTGTTCCATAGCATTTGAGTTTATAAATTCCAGGAACCTTTGGGCTAAGGTGCTGGGGCTTGAGTAATGCTCCCAGTCTATGTTTGGGTAGTTGAAGTAGCCCAATATAATGGTGTTCGGAGAGATCTTCATGTTCTCCAATGTTTTCTGGAAAGCCGAGTGGGATTCCTCACTTTGAGAGGGTGGTCTGTAGGATGATATAAACTGAAAAGCAGTCTTGTCCACTGTCAGTTGCACATGGATGGTCTCTGATACTTCGTGCAATGCCACTAACCTGTAGGTGTGGATATCCTTGATAAATATGGAAACTCCCCCTCCTTTTGTGGTTCAGGGGATGGGGCTCGCTTCCCCCTGGGAGGGGGCGCAGACAAGAAATTGTCATCCATCGTCCGGTCCGGGGTCTGGTGCATAGCAGGGAGTTTGGAGATCAGCTACATCAGCTTGAGGGCTGCATGGTGCATTTAGAGGTTCAGCCTGCCCCTCCTACCGAGCCCACAGCACAGCCATCTTTGGGGCCGTGATGGTGCAGTGGTGACTGCCCATGAGTGGGGACCTCAGTCCCACTGTTTCCATTTGGGGGCTCATGGGCTTCTGACTTCCAAACACCCCTCCCCATCCAATGTGTTTACCCCCCACATGTGTCACATACTGCCCCTGTATGCTGTCTTGTCTGTCATCCTACCCAACCTACCTCCACAAATATACCCACTATCCTTCCCTAACATCCCACTTTCACCTTAAAAAAAAGGGCACTCTGTTCCCTCCAAAAAATCTTGCCCCATACATAGCTGTCTATTTTATACACATGTCCATTGGACACATGTAATCTGGTCTAATTGGCTTCACAACATATTATTGATGTCCTCACCACTTTCTCAGGAGTTTGAGTGTCCAAATCTACCTCCAAATTCAGTGTATATGCACAGTTGTTGCTGTAGAAGAAATGGGCAGCTATGGACCTTCCCTACACCTGTCCTTCACATCCCTAGCTATTTTCCCAACTGTCTTTCCCTCTATGTGCCCCTTTTTCACCACTTTCTTATCATCCCTTTTTCTTTTCTTTCAAAGAAATTGGCGCTGGGGTAAGCAGGAGTAAGCACTTTTAAGCAGCTGTAAGCGGGTTTAAGGGGTAAGCAATGCCTACACAGGTTAAATAATTTAGATGCTAACTGACTGTAAGAATATTTAACCAGACATTAGCATTGCTTACCATTGCGCAAACCCATGCAAACCTGCTTACAACTGCTTAAAAGCGCCTTAATCACTCTTTATCTAACAGCCCTTGTTCTGCCCATCAACAAAATAATCAGCCTTTGCAAGTCTTGAAGCCAGGACCCTGCACACCATAGCCAGATTTATTTACCACTAAGCCATGTCAGATATAAATAACTCTGATGTTTTCTCAAACATAGCGTTGTCGCCTCACAGTAAGACGCTGTCCAGTTCGATTCTCAGCTAGAGCGTCTTCTGCGTAGTGACATGCGTGAATGGGTGTACCTTCGTTGAAGGTTGCGCGTCAGGGCTGGTAACTCGGCACATAAAAATCAACTACCAATCATTAGCAGACCGGAGTTCCGCTGTGGCGAACCCTAACTGGGAAAAGCCGAAAGACACAACAACAACATCATCCAGTACAGTCATTCAACAGTAGAGGAATGTATTTATATATGTAGATGTATGTATGTATATATATATATATATATATATATATATATATATATATATGTATATATATATATATATATATATATATATATATGTGGATATATATATATATATAAAGAGAGAGAGAATATATATATATATATATATATATATATATATATATATAGAGAGAGAGAGAGAGTGAGAGAGAGAGAGCAATATATATATATATATATATGTGTGTGTGTATATATATATATATATGTGTGTGTGTGTATATATATATATATATATATATATATATATATATATATATATATATATATAGATGTAAACAGATATATATGTATATACACACACACACACACACACACACATATATAGATAGACAGATATAAAAGAGCACACAACAAATACATATATGACCAAAGGCACCGTTAATGGGGGTGAGGGGGCCCAATTTAAGTACCACTTGTAATTATTGATATCATCCCAGGTGTCTGCTGACCTGGGTCTAAAGACACCTCTAGTCTGTCCCCCATAGTAATCTGGCTCCCTCTATATATTTTTAAATGAAACTAGCTGCCCCTAGCTTCCTGTAATAGAACTACTTACTGAACCAAACTGTGAACATTCTACTTTCACACTGCTTTCCCTCACCTAGCCCTGAAATTGTATTCTGCATCCCTATCCTGTAGCACAGAAATACCCTGCTAGAGCACAAAACACAGTCTAAACACTGCCCTTACCTTAGTAGTAAGTACAGATTATATCAAAACTGACAAACAGTTAAAAACTCAGTCAAATATTCAGTTTAAAATCTAGTTTACATATAAGCATCTATTTAACTCTACTTACATAACATAGCTTACGGATACACTTTGAAGTCAGTGTTAGCCCTGCTCCACTCACCCTCACTGCGCTCAGGCTTGTTTTGCACCCCTCCCTGCCTCCAATTACCACCTGCCCCAGTACCTCTTCATTTATAGGTACTTTACACACCCCTATTACAACACCCAATCACCCTCACCATCATACTCTTTCCACCCTGCATTACCACCCTATCAGCTTTCAACTAACACAATTTTTCCTCCATCCACTCCACTACCTCCATTCTGGTCATCTGACTTTATATCTGTTGTGTCATCAAACAACTGGCTCCAATCACTTGACTCCTCCCTCATTATGTTATACTGCTCTTTACTACCCATTCTGCTAGCCACTTATATACTCACTTTGCATGAAAACCAACAGGTTAATGGGTATTAGTTCCCTGCTGGACATATCATTACCCCAGCTTTAGAATATCCCACTTTTAGCCATACCACTAATATTGGCTACAACTCAACATCATTTTCAATCATACAGCATACCATCCCCCGGCACATTAGCTCTAGATCCAGACACTACTACAAACTTTTAAACAAACTCTTGAAGCTTATCACTGAGTATAGGCCTAGTCTTATACTCAGTGGTGACATTCACCCCAATCCCGGCCCATCCACCACCGATAAAAGTACCCTCTTGACCTGCAGCCCAAGGCACAAAACTATAACCAGTAGACCAACTAACTCTCTCCTTGTCTATCATCTTAATATTAGGAGCATTAATAATAAGGTACACGAACTGCATGGTCTCCTGGCTGTCTACTCCCATGATGTTCTCTGTCTATCTGAGACCTGGTTAAAACCTAACACTACTGACAATGAAGTGCTACCACCCCGGTATAATATACACAGGCTGGATCGTGCTTCCAGGAAAGGGGGAAGGGTGGCTGTACTCTATAAATCTGAGTTGAATGTGACCATAGATGTTATTCAACCACCTTAGATCAATAACTCGGAGATTATTGCCACTAGATTGCAACTCAACAAAAGTAAAAGCATCAGCATCATCTGTATGTATATTCCGCAGGTAATAATGTAGCCACACTTGAAGACATGCTTCACTGGCTATCATGTCACTACCCCCAAGAAACACTAATACTAGGAGACTTTAACATTGACTGGGGCTTTTGTTCCAAAGAATCCTCTTCTACCCACATCAACTTGCATGCATTTACACAAACCATTACCACCCCTACCAGGCTAGGTAAACCCAACCAAAAATATAGCATACTCTACTGAGTACTCGTAAATAGTAACCCCCAACTGTACACTGCTGGTACCCTTCCTGATGACCTAAGTGACCATCTTCTCACTTACATAGTTAAAGATAAAGCCATTACCCCACAACAACCCCTACTCAGAAAAGTCAGGAGCAAAAGAAACTTTGACCCTGACAAATTCCAACTGGAACTTAGCTCCTGTAATTGGTCCATGCTAAAACACTTACCCTTAGAGGAGGCAGTTGCCTATTTTAACAACAACTTCTTGTAATTCTTGATTTACATGCACCTGCCCGCTCAAAACGTACAAAATCAAGAACTACACCATGGCTATCTAAAGAGACAAGACTAAAAATTACCAGCAGAAACAAACTATGGGCTCAATGGCGTTCCACAAAAGACCCCCATGATCATGTTAAATATAGGCATGCTAGGAATGAAACAAAAAAAAATTATTCTACAGGACAAAAAAGAATACTACTGTAATTTACAGACAACCAACCAGGACAATCCTCAGAAGTTCTGGGCAGGACTGAACAATCTACTTCGCCCTGGTAAAACATCTACAAGTACCCCTGCTGCCAACATTGATAAATCCCCTGAAGAGGTCTCTGACAGTTTTGACCATTTATTTACTGAAACAATTCAAGCCCTAGCTAGACAATTCCCTTCTTGCTCCCCTGCCCCTGATACTACTAACTCTAAAAACCGACTCTCGTTATCCTTTCAACCAGCATCCACATCAGTAAAACCTACCAAACTCTCCGCTCACCAACTCCTCGCTGAGTACCTTCAAAAATCAGCTGATGCCATTGCCTATCCAATATCGATAATCAGTCATACCATAGCAGAAGCTAACATTCCCACCATCTGGAAAACATCCTACGTAATCCCACTACATAAAGGAGGTTCCTCTACGGAATTCTCCAATTATAGACCTATAGCTAAACTTTCTCCACTTGCAAAGATTATGGAAAAATGTATACAAAAACAATTTATGCACCACCTAATCCAAAAATCACATCATGGCAGATACCCAGCATGGTTTTCGTCCACACCATATCACAACCTCAGCATTAATGGCCTTTTCCAATATCATAAACAATAACCTTTACAATAATCACATCCTCTGCCCTATTCTTGGATCTTTTCAAGGCATTTGACATGGTTGATCAACAACTTCTGGTTCACACCTTGCAAACTTTCCACCTTGATACAAAAGCCCTTCTTTGGTTTACATCCTACCTTAATGGAAGACAACAGGCTGTCCTGTGGCAGAACAAGCTTTCTAATCTATTATCAAACACCCTTGGGAGTACCACAAGGCTCGATATTAGGGCCCCTACTGTTTTTCATCTTTATTAATGACTTGTATACAGTCATACCAAATGTCAGCTGTATCCAGTACACTGATGACTCCACCGTGATTTGCTCAGCTACTTCTCCCACAGACCTGAGGGTCGCTATCCAGTCCACCTTTAATACCATAGAAAATTGGGTCTCTGAACGAATATTGTTACTAAATCCCAAAAAAACTAAAATGCTGTTATTCTCTCCAACTCATAGATCTGCCGCCTTCACCTTTACCATAAAGGCAAAAGATGGAACAATAATTTCCCCTGACCACTCTACAAAATTAATAGGTGTCATTATTGACAATAACCTAACGTTTGACCTACATGTAAATCAAACAATCAAGAACATCAATAAAAAACTTAGGTCACTGTATAGAATAAAAGCCTTCTTAACCCCTCCAGCTAAGATGGCTATAGCTGGCTCTCATCTACTCTCAACAGTTTTATACGCCTCCCCCCTTCTCTCCAATCTAAACAAATCTGTACTAAATAGACTGTCAACCTGTTACAATCATATTGCCAGGTTTGCCACTAGAATACTTTTTAAAACACACCACTGCATCAACCTAAAACAGCTTGGGTGGCTAGAACTTCCCAGTCTCATCCAATATAACCTGCTGATCCTGGCTAATGAAATCCTCTATAAACCAGATAACACACGAGCCCTTCAAAATATTATCAACCCCACAACAATCCAAGACTGCTTCGATCCTCGAACAAACTTCTAATTTAGAATATCGAAATCAACAACACTGCTGGAGATGCCCTCTTTGCTAACGCTGTAGGCAGAGCCTGAAACTTACTTCCAGGTGATATTACTTTGCTCTCCTCCCTAGGACAATTGAAAACTAAACTCAAACAACATATGGCATTTAACTGGCTTTGCTACTGCAACAAGCCCGGGTAACTCTCAGCATGAATGTGAATAACCCAACGTACTATTTTTTGTTAATTTTCTCCTGACTATAACCAGGTGTATCTCATGTCTGCCTATGTATTCTTTGGTAATACTACTTATGTACTCTTGTTTTACTTGTATTATTGTATCTGATAACTCGGAGCTTATCTCCTCGGGCCTCCAGTGAAAATGGGCATGGCTCCAGTTGGACTATCCCGGTCAACAAATGTAAAATAAAAAAATAAAAAATAAAATAAAATCCCCTCCTCCACAGCCAAACAGATCTGCCTTGCAACACAATACCAACACATGGAAGGCTCATACCCAGGACCCTGCACAACATAGCCACAAGAAGTTGACAGTAGTCCATCTAATCTGTATGATGTCAGGATGGTATCAATAAGATATCATGCAGAGCAGTCTATCTACCATAGGGAATGTACAGTGTGGAAGCAGTAAACATTCCAATGATACATATACACAGACACATAAATGCATATATATATATATATATATATATATATATATATATAAAAGATACATATTTAGAGGGTGCACAGCATATTGGACAGCCAGTATTCCTACAGTTGCCACATTTTAAAATGGTCAGTGTTTGATTGTCTCATACAGTTGCCACATTTTAAAATGGACAGTACTTGATTCTCTCATACAAAAGACAATTATTGCATAAAACATATACCCACAGAGAAGTCAAAGGATATAACACCACACACAGGTTTACATACATAAGAAATTATTATTTACGTACTATTGCAGTTGTATATGCCATTTCATATAGCTGTTACGTGTTTGAAATGCATACTAACTGAGTAATGCAATTCTCAAGCAAAAGATTTTTTACAGTAATCTGAAAGCATAACCTATGTTGCTGTCCAGGCCAAGGCCTTCAAGGAGTACAACAGTAAAGAAACACTGGCCCAGAAATAAGAATCAGTCAACAGTAGATAATGCAGATGTAGTTTAGCAGCCTCCAATTACACTTGTACTCAACCCCTAGGGGGAAAAGAATTAAGTTGTCGTGATGAAGCTGTATCTGTTGCATAACAATGCTTAACTTAAAACATCACTATCACACTGACAAACAGAACTGTCTGTAAGACAGTAAGCAAGAGCCCACCAATGCTGCCAAGGTGAAATGTATGAAAATGTACAGCCATATACCTGAAGATATATTACTACTGATATCCTTCACATGTTGTAACAGCCTAGGTTATATATGATGCATACCCCTCCCTCATAGAATGACTTACAGGGGCATATAACAGTGTTACATACACTGACCTCTGGACTGTGCAAGGACTCACATGTTTTGTCCGGCCACAATATGTGTGGGGGTTCACAACATCACTGGAATGATGGCAGGAATGCCAGCACAACATAATGATAGGCCACTACTTAACAACCTCTTACTGCATGACATATGGGCAAAGCCTCTTATATAGGTGGAGGACAGAGGCTGGAACACAGGGCCATATTTGCAACATTGTTGTTATACACTGAGAAAGTTGCTGGTGTTACAGGATTGGTTGCACCATACCCTTATTCAGGAATATGAAGTCAGAAACATAAATGAATGTAGCCATGTACTGATAGCACTCAACAGACAGAATGCCAGTCATATATTTGAGACAAGACCTGTGTGGTGAACAGACAAAACATAGCCAATCCTCTGGCTATCATGTGGATAGGCCCACAGTTGAGAGCTATGCTGACAGACTGCATTCCATGCTAAACTAGTATGTACACACAAACCCTGTAAAACTAGCGGTATACAATGCATATAACAAAACTACTCACACTGTCTGTAGGTCTGGAACCTTATACAAATATGTAGTTGGCCTGTGTTTGCAAGTTCTTTTGTAAGCGGTATTGCTACCTGCTGTCTGTAACACTTCTGCCCACACACAGGAAGGATGTCCTCCATACAGAAAAGGTAAAGGGACAACGCCCACATGATTTAGTAATTTATAGTAGTAGGTTGCCATGACAGTGGTAATTGGAAGTACTACACAGCTGGCTGCATGCAGGTAGCAAGTGGTGGACACTGGTACAGAGGTCATCACCTGATCGTGTGCATAACCTACAAAATCCATGCTGCAATCTATTCAAAGCAGCTTAATCCCTGTGGTGGAGAGAGACAGAGAAAGAGAGAGAGAAAAACAAACAACCAGTAAATAAAAAAGTTGTTCAACAGCTAAACCTACAAATATCCCAAGTTAACTAAGGGGACACATCAAACTGTATCCAGAAGAGACGACAATCCTACAACAGGCAAGTGAAACATATATGCATGTAATTGAATGTAGTACTTAGTGTATAATAATGGGATAGATGATGTGAAATGATTTATATGTGCCATCAGGTGTTGTAATGATTTCCTGCTGAACAACTGCTATGGACAATAGATTTTGTCCCTGTGGGCAGTGGGCCATACCTGTCAACTGTGCAAATCAGCACTGAATGACAAGATGTAAGCCAACATAGTCTGTGTTGTGTACCGCAAGGCATGTATATTAGTGTGTAAAATAGCTGGTAGTGGAAGTAATGCTGTTATGATAGACACATGAGTTTTAGAGCCCACCACTTGCAAGACAGTCATGCTAACATGTAATGTAGCATGCACAAATGCCATAGATGTGTAATAGGCTTACCTGCAATCTGTCCCTCTATATACTCCCCTAATGTTAGGCTATGTCCACATGTGACACCTGCCTGTGTTGTAGCAAGCCAGAACAGTGCAGCTGTGAAGGAAGGAGAGATAGAGAGTGTGGATCTGATGTTTGAATGCACCATATATATATATATATATATATATATATATATATATATATATATATATGTCTGCAGATATACAGATGCTATATATACAACTCATAATACATAGCTACACACACACACACACATATATATATATATATATATATATATATATATATATATATCTATATGACTACATATATATAAACACACATATATATATATATATATATATATATATATATATATATATATATATATATGTATATAAATACATGTCCCCTGCTGTTGAATGACAGTGCTGCATAATATGTATAAGCGAACATCACACATATCAATACACACACACACACACACACACACACACATATATATATATATATATCAGTAAGTGGGAAGAAAATGGACAGTTATGTCTGCTATGAACACCATGTTGGGAACACATTGCCCTTGTTTGTGAAGGTGGGATTGGTATTTTGGGGAAGGATAGTAGGTGTATTTGGTGAGGTAGGTTGGGTTGGCAGACAGACAAGACAGCATACAGGGGTGGTATATGACACATGTGGTGGGTAAACACCTTGGATGGGGAGTGTTGTTTGGAATGTGGAATCCTATGAGCCCCCAAATGGAAACAATGGGACCAAGGTCCCCACCCATGGGCAGTCACAACAGCATCTTCATGGCCCTGAAGGTGCCTGGGCTGGGGGCTGAGCAAGAGGAGCATGCAGACCCTGTGATTGTGTATTAAAGGCCTCAAGTTGGTGTAGCAGATCCCCCAATTATCTCTGGAGCTTTCTATGCACCAGAACCTGGACCTGACTTTGGATGACATGATCATGTCTGTGTGGGCTCCCAGAGGGGCAAACACCATTCCCTGAGGTGATTCCACCTGAAGGTAGTGCAGGACCAGTAGATGATGAGGTCTCAGGGTGGGTCCCAGATGTGATGTGGTCTGGTAACATGGCCAGATGAGGTGGGAGAGTTAGTTCTGCTGGCAACTGTCTTCCCAAACATACTATTGTGTCACTGTTATAAAACATATGCGGGTAGTAATAGTCCACCCATTCCAGGATTATGTCTAACAGCATGCATAAATATCCCCATTAACACAAAACAACAGATGTGCAGCAGTCACATAGCAAATAAAACATATGCCTATATGGAACCATAGTGGCCCTTACAATGGCATGCAGGTGACAATTGTTTGTAATAGGCCACCAATGATAATGTTTCAACATGGAACATGACTACAAACACATTGCACAAATTGCTGTACAATACGATGTATGGCCCAACAGTAGGTCTGCTGCAACATACGCATTAAGTTGTGTGATCAGATTGTTGTTGCAGATATGGTGGGGGGGGGACAGATATGTGTATTAACAACTATTATATCCTTGCAGTATGAGGTCCTCAGACCTGTTTACCTCTTTATGTCTTTCAAGCACGATGTCTCGGGAGAGGTTTCTGATTTACACACCCCAGGAGAATGATGTCATCATCACATACCTGGTGCAGCACTACCACACCCTATTTGGGCATACAGCCCATGATCTGCAGGAGAGGGCCACCCTGTAGAATGATCTTATCCACAGAGTAAATGATGTCAACCTGCATAACCGCAGTTATGAGCAAGTCCGACATCAGTGCACTAATCTACTCCTCCATGCCCGTTGGCATCCTGCTGCAGGTAGGAGGGACCAGCTTGCCACAGGGGGAGTTATGCCATCCAGCCCCCCCTGACACATGCTGAGGAGCTTCTCACCAGCCTCAGGGCACCTGCCCACCTGCAAACACAAGACTCGGCAGAGAGCATAGTGGAGGTGGGTGCTACCCACACAATAGCTGAGGAGCGTGCAGGTAAGGCCACTGTTGCATATCCATCTGCATCTGTAGAGTTTAATCATGCATATGTGGGATGAAATATATATAGTCTGTTGCTGCGTTGTAGTAAGAAACAGATGTGCAGTATCTGTAGTATTCTGAGTTTGTACTGTTGATGTACTATAATGATGCTCCCACCCTGTAGCAATGCCACAGGTGTGGCTACTGACATCACACCTCTCACACAACTATGTAGGTCCCTCTGGTATACCTCTGGGGCAGCAGCCTGTAGCTGGTGAGTATGGTGTTTGTTCAGGTTTGCCAATACACTGGTTATGTTATGGCCATGGTATATTCCATGCACACATTTAACACACCTACCCATAATGCATGCTGTACATGGTCACTTATTGTTGCTGTTAACTGCACTGCATCACAATGGTCACCATGGTGGCATATCTGAAGGGTATGTAAGAGTCCTGCAATATAACTAAAAACCTGTCATTACAAGATGTGTGCACAGAGATGAACATAATGGTGGGACAAATAGCCTACAATAGGGACATGTCTGAAACATCACCCTTATACAGTGCTACAACAGTGTATATACCACTATTACAATAGCAACTGTTGCAGATCTACACTATGGCATATCACAATACTGCCAACCTGCACTGTGGTCCTAACATGAGCAATGAATGTGTAATATGGAATCCTATGTTAGGACAGCAAATATGGGAATACATACCTTCACAAACACTGGAAGCATATGTGTGTATATACTCCAGATAACATATTGCGGAATATTGAGGTACTGACAGCATGCACTCTTCATGAGTACGGGCCTTTCAGCAAGTACAGGTCCTCAATGTCACGCCAATAAATGGTCTGCTGTCCAAGATGTTTGGCCATCAAATGTACCCACTTACCTGCAACAGAGGCAGCCTTGGCTTGCACACATCTTACAAGCCATGGAATGGATCCCTTACCCAACAGGTAGCACTCAGGAGTTGGACATATAGCCTTACCTCACCATTGCATATACCATGGCAAACAGTGCAGACAGTCATGTATGTGGCGAGGATGTATGGGTCAGGATTAATTTAGAAAATAAACAGATGGCCATCCAAGACAGATGATGACACATGTTTCAAACTGGTCATGCAGGCTGCCTAATAACATGCCACAACACGGAGGGAGTTGCAGGAATGGCTAGCAAGTACTGGCTGTGCAGTACCTGTGTTAGCAATTGCCTGGACTCTGCACAAATGTGGCCCATGGGTTAGGGTAATCAGATGGGACAGTTGTACCACAGGAAACATCAGCCAGGGCTCTCTACAGGTAGCATATGCATAATAGCAAAAGTCCCCAAAGGCATGCGTTGCAATGTGTACCGGTGTACCAAGACCAAGTTGGAAACCTACAGACAGTATCGATTAAGATACATGTGCTGCACAACCAACACCTCACCTCAGGCCCACCATCCCCCATCTGTAGCTTGCTGGTGCCAGTGTACACCTGTATGTTTGCCATTCATTAGCAGGGACTAGGCCAGTACACATGGTGTTCAGAGTTTGTGACACTGAAAAATGACACACATGTGTAGGCCATAGTTGTCAAGCACCTGCAAAAAGGCTGAGGATGGGGAGGGGTGTCATTCTGAAACACAACAGTGCACTGAAGCAGAGATCTAATGCTTGCTAAGAATAGCTGTATCTGCACACAGTCAAGGTCATGAATTATGACACACAACACTGACTCCACAGCAATAATGACAGCACTTTGTGACCTCCAAGGGCTGTGCAGATGAATTGACCTTACAATCATACAGAGTTGTGGGACATTTGTAGGGCAGAGTGGCCAGATACTGGCAGGTGGCCCATGCTAGTATACCCCTTCCAGGAATAGTGACTGCTGTAGTACACATAACAGTTGGTGCAAAAATCCATCATGATAAGGGTATACACACATATGCACCCACAAATTGTATGCATCTTATCATCTGCACAACTAACACATTTGTTTGATACTGCATTTGATTGCGCAGGTCATATGTCACAAACCAGGTTCGTGTAATGTTAGCACATGCAGTAATGTGGCCCCACAGCATACCAGGGAAGAGGGTGCCATATCAATAAGGGTGTGTACACTCCCCATAACCATGGTAAGGTTTTAAGGATTTCAATATAATTGTATTTTATTGGCTATACATGCACCACTGATGATGAGATTTGTAAATCAGACATCAGGCATTCACAAATTACATCTGTCCACATATCTTCCTAGGCATGTGTCAGACAAACACATAGGGGCTGTGAGCAGCAGCGCAAACATAACTGACACACATATACACATTCAGCAATAGTGTGTACACCTGTGAGGTATGGTGCACAAGTACATGCCAGGGTGCTGAACAAGTCCACAGCAATACTGTGTAAATGGGTGCAGTGTGTTCCAGGGGAAGGGGCATCACCTACTAACACAACCCATGCATCGCAAAGATGTATAATATTGGTAACGGGGATTGACTACATCTACACTGCATGCTGCTGAGTGCCATATGTCATGCATCTTGACAGATGGGTAGTGAGAGGTCTGTGTATAATATCTTTGTGCAACCTCACTTGTAAGTGTGTGTCTGTGTCTGTCCATGTATGCACATGTGTGTGTGGGATTGTTCATACCTCTCAACTTCCCTTAGAAATCATGCAGTAGATGGACATTGACAGACACATTAGACACCAGGAATACTTTTCTGAAATGTAATCACAGGACAGCTGATAGTATAATAAAGTCTGCAGCATGAAAGATGCATTGGGAGGGAAAATTAGACACCAGTGATACTTTTTTAATTGCAGTCAGCAGAAAGGTGAAAGAACATCCATGTATGCAGCACTAAAGATGCATTGGGCAATTACTAGACAACACCAGAGAGTGTTTCCAAATATTAATGTAGTCCACATAAAAAGTTAATAGAGCAGCAGATCTTGCATCTACTGAACAATAGTTAAGTATGAAACTCCAGTGTGTGACATTATTGACTGACTGTAGTAGCCCATAACATATGGGGGCCATGCTCAAGACATCTGGACAAAACAAGGATGAATACTTGATGACATCAGGGAGTCTTTGAAAAAAATGACTCTAATCAAGTTAAAGAGTTAATGGAGTAACAGGTCATGTTTTGTGATAACTTTTCTGAGCAATTACAAGAATGATACGTTAATGATTGGTATTATTGACTGTAACTATTCAAGACCGATGCAGGATGGGGAAAATAAGAGAGAAAAATTAAGGACATTCTGTAAACTCAGGGACAGGTAAGTAGTATGGTGGAATGTCAGTGTGTGTGTGTGTGTGTGTGTGTGTGTGTGTGTGTGTGTATATGTATGTATGTGTATACTGTTAACCAATGATGTACAGGTCTTAAAGTGTGGTTCTTGTTTTCCCCTTACAGGTGGCGAGGTGGGACAGGGTCCCTCCTGCAGGCAATCTGATATTAGAGTCCATACAGACACAGAAAATGATGATAGGTGTGTTGAGGCACAGGCGGGGTTGTCAGGGGCTGAAGCTGCACCATCGTTTGACATCCAACTGTTATCCACCCCATCCCCACACACAGTTACATTGCCTATACATACCCCATCACCAGTGGCCATAGCTGAGGGACAGTTGGCAGTTGGTGGCATGAGACAGGACAGCGTGGTATCTATGGCATGTGTGTCTGGATACAGCAGCCATAGCTGGATGTCGGGCGGGGTACCACATAGGCAGGTGCTCGTTGGAGGGATGCTGGTCATCATGCGCCTGGCGGAAGTGCCACATCTGTTGCCACCAGACACATGTTTCAGGCCATCATGGAGGTGCAGGCATGTATGGAACGATACACCAGACAGGCTCTGAGGCTATACAGTGGGGAAGAGGGTATTTACACATCTACCTCTAGTTGTGATGGAATGTATTTCCACAGGATGATACCTGTGAAATGTTAGCATTTGCCAGGCAGTTCTCGGACAGATGACCTCCTGGGACATGTATATTCTGCAAGCAGAAGTAGATTCCTTTACATACACACACTCTCTTACTTGGCAACACTGGGACTAGAACCCCTACCTAGGTATGTAGTGCTATTGATGTGTGTCGCCTTAATTGCACACACAACACAGCTTTTAGGATAAGGTGTTTTCCAGGTTACATGTTACATGAAGAACATCCCTAGGCCTGTATAGTATGGTAATGGAGGATGTACTGGTTGTTTATGAACAATACATAGTGTGACCTACTGTCATATGCACACTGACAAACACATGACAGTCATGCACACATCTGAGAGACCTTGGCTTATCAGTGCTAACTACCTTGTCAGTGTGCCCATTCTGTTACAGATAAGCTGCACACACCACATGCATAACTGGGCTGGATAGTGTTATCAGTTACCTGTATGGTTGATGATGACAGTTGGCAGGGTCAGGATTAGAATTCCTAACTAACTAGTTTGCTACACTACAGTATTACGCAGGTATGACATGCACCACAGAGGTTATCAGGTTGCTATATGGACAAAGGGTTTGTCAAGGTGACTGATATCAGAAGGCATGCTTCAGTAGGACAATGGGAGGTGTAGTGAGTGTGAATGGCTTCCAGATCATTAATCTCCACACACACAGACACAGACACAGATTTGCCGGTACTGACATGCATGGTTTCATTGCTTCAGAGGTGTGTAGTGGTTGACTGTGCCAGAAGGCTGAACAATGTTAGTCAAAGGGTATACCTTGGCATCAGGCCACATGACAGTGGTCTGCAGTGTGGCTCAGAGGTGTAATCCCTGGATTGGTCCACACAGGTGCGTATTATATTCACCATCCACTCATCTGGGTTACTATTTTGGGTGGTCAGTGCTCTGCAATGCTTGCCATATATGTGTTCTATATTCCATAACATGGATGGTGTCTGGGATGTGTACATGTCCCGCTTGCATGTTCTGTGACATGTGGAAGTGTACATGTGATGTCTGGGGCATGTTGTGTGGACAGATTGTTATCATCTGATGTGGCATTCCTGGCCTCATGTGGTGAGAACTGGCTATGGAACTGAGGTTGATCCTGCACCTACACTGATAACATCATACAGGTATTCATGATTGCCTGTTGTAACCTTAGTCATGTTCCCTTTTAATGTACTATACTACAATATAACTCATCTTAGTGTAGTGAAGTGCGATCTCGGAGTTGATATATTTAAGTAGCAGAGGGTGTGGGTGGCAGGGGGGCTTGCCCCATGCTTATAGTTGGTTTAGACTGATATTGTTTGTATTTTCTTTGTTTCTGTATGTATTTCTGCTGCAGTATAGTCGGTGTTGGTGTCCTGTATGTTTTTCAGTATTATGAGATTTAGTATTACGTGTTTTCAGTATTTTGAGCTCAGGATTTTGAGATTCAGGATTTTGAGCTTTCGGTATTTTTAAGTGAACGCCCATATAGAGCATGTGCATGAGGCATGGTATTTCCTTTGTGGGTTACATTTGCTGACTCTAGAGTTGTTACAGGTATCCAGTGGGGAACATAGCAAAGGACCACTGTAAGCAATTATTTGCCTATTGTAGGGATGGAACAGGGTGTCATGTCCTCTGTAGTCCACTGCAATCGCACCATGGTTACTATCTGTGGTCAATATGCAGGGAACTACCAACATAGTGGTTGTTGCCGAGCCAAGTGTGTTTGTGTATGAGACATGGGTAGAGAGTGTTCTCTGGGTAATACATATATTGTTCCCCAATCCATAATGTCACATACAGGGATATGGATTGTCTTTGCCAGCCTCTCTGCTGTTTGACATCTGTTGTCCTTGTAAGGTGGACATTGTGACATATAATAGATCCTCAATATAAGAAATTTGCAAAACCCACCCCCACAATGAGTCCTGTTATTACACAATCACAGCTACCTCCACACAGGATACTGATGACAAACATACACACACACACAACAGTGCTGAGATTCAAATCCCTACCTAGTTATGTATTGCTACTACAGTGTACTGCATTTATCACACACACCATGGAGCTTATAGGGCTAACCTTTCCCCAAAGGTGTATTTCAAGGTGAATGACATCAGCAGGCTTGCCAAAGTAGGGCAATGGAAAGTGTATTGACTGTGAATGGCCTCAAAAGCATTGATCTTTACACAGACAAACACACATACACAGAGTCTCACAGTTGCCATGTCTGGGATTAGAACCCCTACCTAACTAGTACATCACACTATAGCATTGTGCAGTTATAGCACACACCACAGAGTTTATAGGGCTATCATTTCTGCATAGGTGTATTTCAAGGTGAATGACATCAGCACACTTGCCAAAGTAGGGCAATGGAAAGTGTAGTGACTGTGAATGGCCTCAAATGTATTGATCCCTACACACACACACACACACACACACACACACGCGCAGTCTCACAGTTGCCATGTCTGGGATTAGAACTCCTACCTAACTAGTACATCACACGATAGCATTACGCAGTTATACATGCTCCATTGAGCTTATAGGGCTAGCCCTTCTGCAAAGGTGTATTTCAAGGTGAATGACATAAGCAGGCTTGCCAACGTAGTGCAATGGAAAGTGTAGTTACTATGAATTTGCTCAAAAGCATTGATCCCTGCACACACACACACACACACACACAGTCTCACAGTTGCCATGTCTGGGATTAGAACTCCTACCTAACTAGTACATCACACTATAGCATTACGCAGTTATAGCATGCACCACAGAGTTTATAGGGCTATCTTTTCTGCAAAGGTGTATTTCAAGGTAAATGACATCAGCAGGGTTGCCAAAGTAGGGCAATGGAAAGTGTAGTGACTGTGAATGGCCTCAAAAGCATTGATTCCTACACACACACACACACACACACACACACACACACACACACACACACACACACACATACAAAATCTCCCAGTTGCCATGTCTGGAGTTAGAACTCCTACCTAACTAGTACATTACACTATAGCATTACACAGTTATAGCATGTGCCACAGAGCTTATAGGGCTACACCTTTTGCAAAGGTGTATTTCAAGGTGAATGACATCAGCAGACTTGCCAAAGTAGGGCAATGGAAAGTGTAGTGACTGGCCTCAAAAGCATTGAACCCTACACACACAACCAAACACACACACACACACACACACACACACACACACACACACACACACAGTCTCACAGTTGCAATGTCTGGGATTATAACTCCTACCTAACTAGTACATCACACTATAGCATTACACCATTATAGCAAGCACCACAGAACTTATAGGGCTACTCCTTCCCCAAAGGTGTATTTCAAGGTGAATTACATCAGCAGGCTTGCCAAAGTAGGGCAGTGGGGAGTGCATTGTGTGTGAATAGGACATAAACCATTCATCTGGAAGCACACACACACAACACTCAGTCACACACAGGTTTGCATTTAACAGGAAAGTGTATACAACTGCTACATGAATAATGACTTGTACAGTCATGCTACACAGTTATCACAAGCACCACAGACACTATAGTGCTGATGGATGCCAGAAGCAATCATCTACAGTGATAGACATTTGCACATCATGTGGTATTGGCCAATTGGATGTGTGCTGGGTGGAACAGGCCTCATGATGGGAAGTTCTTTGTCACTGTCTGTCAGAAAGTCCTTCTATGTGGCACATCTCATTACTAAGGGTTTTACATCCAGGAAGAAAGAGGTCATTGTCTCCCTCTACTATTCCCTCATTAGGCCAATCATCGTGTACAATGGCCTTTTGGCATCTACCTCACTAGACACCTATAACAACAGGATAGGCCACAAAAATACCTCACAGAGAGGATCTTAGGCCTTAAACACTTGTCCTATATGGACAGACTCAAAAAACACCAACTATTCTCTGTCTCATATCGCCTACTTAGGGGCGATCTCTGCTTGACTTACAAAGCCATGTCTGACCCAGCTCTGTTAGAAATGCTACATCTAACGAAATTCCAGTCTCTCCACATTACACACTGCAGAGACCTCAACCTCATTGCCACAATCAACAGAACAAGCTGGAGGGACAGGTTCATAATCCAGAGACTGCCTATGCTATGGAATAGACTTCCCATACATGTCAAGCAAAGCGCCTCACTGGCCCTCTTCAAGAGAAATCTTGAGTGGATGGGAAATAGAAAATTCAGCCTGGGGATCACTCCAGTGGTTCTACTTGACAGAGTCACTGGGAACTAAAGTTGGGTGGCACGATGCCAGGGTAATTCTATGGGCTAGGCTTGTAAAGGCTCCAGGGCCATTAGCATAGTACATACCTATGTACCTATGAACTCTCTTTCACACATCTATGTATGTGTATGTTTGGCCTATTATAGTGTGTTGTCCTTGGATATATGTGCGTATTCCTATCCGATGTGTGTGCAAAGCATGACTGGTGTGCAATGTGGAGTGTGTGCACAAACATCTGCGACAGACAGATATGTATAGTCCACTGTTGTTGCCAGACATGGGCTTCATTTTTAAGTGTGGGAGCATGCCCAGTATGACCTTTCAGTATTTTGTTGTCAGACATGGGCTTCGTTTCTCTAAGTGTGGGAGAATGCCTAGTATGACCTTCTGTGTTGGATGTGTGAATCCATTCCAGGTAGGTTGTACTCCAGTGCAGGCATTTGTGTTCTACATCTACAGCTAGCAACCTGTTTCTGCAGGATATTTGTAGATCGGTTGACAATATGGGGTCACAGTGGGCAAAGGATAGTGGGATACTATAACTAATTGTGTTTGTGCTGCTTCTTCTACATGGTTTTGGTGTTAGCAGAGATATTCAGACATATGTGTTATTTTACACTATGATGTTTTATGTCCTCATCTACTGACAGGTATACATATTTGCTTGCAGTAATTTCCTGGGGAACACAAGATGAATGAAGCTGTGTCCAGTATTGTGGTCTGCAGCCTACATATTCTTGCACAATCATGCTCTTCTGGAGGGGTAGCTGCAGACACTTGCTAATGGGTCTGTGTAAATGCTTCAGCACATTGGTACTGTGGTGGCTGAGGATTCCAAGCTTGTACATCCATCAATGTGACAGTATGGTCGTATCCTGCTGTGGCCAAACCTCACAGCTGTACAGATTCACACAAGTTACCCAGAGACAGGGCTCATATTTCTTGTCATTACCCTTTCACATTGTGGTTTATGAGCAGGTTTGTGGCCACCCATTCCTGTGTTTACACATCTGAGTTTCAGACTTCACACACTCCACGGTGTCCATGCCTCTACCCCCCCTCTCATTATTCTAGCCCCTTTCAAACATTATGCAAAAGTTATTTGATAAGTATCCCTATAGTTATTACTTCATCCCAGCAGTATTTAGGGGTAGGTCCACAGATCATGCAGCAGGATATGGTGGACATGCTACTGGGATTTGTCGACATGGCCTTGCATTTGTTTTTTGTGGACTGTGTTATGTTGTTATTTGTGAGTCCATGAGATAACATCCATTGGCAGTACAGATGAGACACAGGCCTTTGACAGAAGATTGTAGGGCATTTGGTAGTGATGCAGGCCATCTGTAGCAGACTGGTGCATTGTGTCACTCCTACATTTCCAGGCTGCAAGCCACTATATTCCCCTGGAGTGACAGGGTAGGTGTGCAAGGTGTTGATGTCAATAGTTTCTGTCCTTATTGATCCATTGGTGTGGATGCTGGCAGGGTGCTGCTTACAGCTAGGGACACACCTGCATGGGACACCTCTTCAGCATGCTACATTCTGTGTTTATTCCCATACAGAGGTGGGGGTCATATTGTATTCATTCCCAACAGCAGGGATAAGACCTGTGAGGTACCTGTGGCTGATGGTGGGGTGGGGTGAGGTGGGTGCATGTGTGCTATGGAAGCTACTTGCAGCTGTCTCACAGATATATGTGGAGCATTCCACTTATGCTGGCTTGTGCAGGGACATCAGCCATTTTTTCCTTTTGTGGTCTGCCAGTGTTTGGCCAGACTACATCAGTAGTCCATACTACACAGCCAACTATTGTGCTGCTAATCTCTTTGTACAATTCCAAAGGTGTGTCCATTTGACAGTAACATTTTATACACTCTCTGTCTAGGGTACTTCCACCTGTGTACTGTTTGTATGTCTGGGCCCACATTCATGACATGTCCATCTTTCAGATGGTGACAGATATTACATCCAAACATTTAGTATGGATTACTGCTGGATTGTGTCTTGCTGGGATACATTGTGTTTGGCACTGCAGTTGTGAGAACTTGGCCCTGTAATCAACAGTACTGGCCATTGGCCACCAGGACACAACCCTCCATGCCTGCATGCTGACCACTTTCACACAGTATACAACACACAACAACCTAACACACAGTGCCCTGCATATTGTACACATGCTACAATCTATCTTGCTACTTTGGCCAGCTCAGTTAATCTGTGCTTCACTGTTATTATACCTACACATACATGTTACTACATTTCTACATAGGATTGTGTGTGGGGGGGGGGGGGTACACCTGACAACTGTAAACATTTGCTATGAGTGTACTAGTATTTCAGGTACTCCATTTCATTCTGTATTCTGACCTATCATGCAGACTAGATGCATATCAGTGTACTACAGTTCTTAGGTTTTATTGATCTACATTTCAGTTTCAGACTTCTTACCCTTCAGAACCAACATCCCACTGTTGTAGTCTGTCTGTGTAGGTCTGGAGGGGGCTGTTCTCCATAGCCATCAAGTAGAGGCCTTGTCATAGCTTTTCTTTCTGTTTGTCAATACCTGTCCTGCTGGCAGAGACTGTTGTTGGGTATGTGAACCTCACTGACATGCATGTGTGTGTCCTATGGACACACATTTGACCCACCACATGTCCTACAGTGGGTTTTGTCACCTTGTCTAGTAATGCCTACTATGCTGACACTAGTGTTTGTTAAGGATTTCATGCTGCTGATATAGGTGTCTACTATCTGCTGCCATCCCATTCAGCCACCCGATTCCCTAACATGCTCACATCCATATCACGAACATACTTCTACATTCAGCAATTGATAGTGAGCGTGACTTACCTTGTAGCTGTGCCAGTATTGAGGATGGTGCTGGAGGGCTGATTATGTTGGATGCACATAGTACACTCCCTATATGTGGTTAAGCATAGGTAGTGTCATGTTTGGCATCCCTTTTATTGTATGTGCGAGTTGGAGTGAGGTGTCATTCCCTGGGCTCCTACCATGTCAATGTTTGTGCTATGCATTGCCTCTTTGCCAAGGCCTGGGCATACTAGGAATGCCGCCTCCTGCCTACTGGGGCAGGATCAGGTTGTTCCTCCTCTGAGTCACTCTGTGGCTGTGCTGGCCTTGGCAATAATGGTGGGCTGTGTGGCCCTGCCCATGCTGTTCCTGCTGCAGCTGTTTCCGCAGGATCATATTGTGTAGCATGGCACATACAACGACAATTTGGGTACATGGAGCTGGTGAGTACGGCAAGGCTCCACCGGATATGTCCAGTCACTGGAACTGTGACTTGAGAATCCCAAACACACTCTCTATTATGATTCTTGTCTGTGCATGTGTCTCATTATTGTGTTCTTGTTCAGGTGCATTTCTAATGGGTGTCATCAGCCATGGCTCCAGTGCGTAACCAGCATCCCCCACTAGGTGGCCATATGGGATGTCACCACTGGCAAATCTCTGGTCCAGCTGCATCATATGCCAGAGAATTTTGGCAATGTGTGGTTTAGATATCATTAAGTTAGGACCACAACTGATTGTCATGTTTAGGAGGGACAGTAACATTAACAGCTACTTGGAACATCAAAAAAATAATGGACTGGGTACCAACAAATGTCTGTGGATGTCTAAATGTGGAAGATGTTCAAGTTGCTCCGTTATTTATTAGTGTGAATGCATAAGAGTCGCAGGGCATGGTAAGATAAAGTGTCCCTCTTGATATAATTGTAGTACAGATAAGGTAAATTTCATTGCAGTCTGTAATAAATGCCCATCTTTTTATGTGACTGGGAAGGCACTGAAGGATAGGAAATATGAACATCTGAGGCCAATAAAGAGGAAAGACACTGGAAATGCCCTCTGGTGACATATTCAGATAAATGAGGGACATAGATTATGTTTTTTATTGTTTACTTACTGCAACTTGACAGTAGAGGGGTGACCATGGAAGGTTCATCTAGAATGTAAGGAGGATGAATGGCAGAGAAGGATCAATGCCACTGTCCCTAATGATTCTATCTCAGTCTTGTTTCCTCAGGTTAAGGGCATTAACATACTAATTTGGTATGTTGAAGTTTTAGGTAGGTCTATATGACTCAGTCTGAAACTGCTTTAAGGACTTCACTCCCTTTTGATTTGCAATGTTAATGGCATTAACATATTGTTTTGGTAATGGTGATTGTAATGGACGAGTCTGTATGACACAAGGATTAATTCAAGTAAAATTTTCTTTACACTTGATTGGTATCTTTCAATGTTATATTTATGGAATATTTGTTAATTAAAAAAAATGCAAAAGTTTTTTGAGATGTTCTATTTTGACTGTTTTCCCTGTTTTATTGTACCGTATCTTTAAATTCAGGGGATGTAATTTATTTTGTGGGCTTTTGTGTTTTTAAACAGTGTTGCATTATAGTTTCATTTCTCTGATGAAGTCCTACTAATAGAAGTGATGACAACACAGTTAATGTTTATTTTGTGTGGAATAACCTTTTTTTTGTTTTGTGAAAGTGCTCCTAGGTTTTAATTGGGGGTTATAACTTTCATTAGATTGTGACAGTCTTTACAACATCTTGGGAATTCATGGCTTTATTTTCTAAGTTTTAGTATGTTTCCCTTTGAGTAACTTTACAGTAATTAAGATGATCACACTACTAATTGTGTAGTGTTGCAATGTGTCTTAAATTTATGCATCAGAATGATTAATTTCAGTGCATTGGAAAAGACACTTTTGCAGATGCTATGCTTTTTTAGGTTAGGACTTGTAGAAGAGGGAAGAGGTGAGTTTTCCATTTCCCTGAGTTTTTGCAGAATCTGAAGGTGTGCTGGCTGCTCTCCATGTCAAGCCCATTTTGCAAAAAATAATTTTGTAGTAGTGTTGTACAATGATCTAAATGTCATTACTTTGTAGGATGATTTTTCTGAACATATATTTATATATATATATACATAGCATAATCTTTTTTGAGGCTTTATTTGAAAACAAATTAAAACTTTTCTTGACTCAATAAATAGTTCCCTTAGTGTTTAGTCATTAATTGATGTCATTACTCATTGTTTCATAGAAAGCAGCAGATTATTTCGCTAAGTAGAGGATATATTTTTTTCTACACAGGAAACACATCATCATTATCTTTTAAATTTGTCTAAAATTTTAAGACACAAAGGTTCTTACGATTTGTTTTCTCTACTGGTATGTCTCTATAAGGGATGAGCATTTTAACTGAAAATATGTGAAGTAGTAAACAAAGAAAGAAAGAGCAAAAGGAAACACTGATTTACATAATTATGAAGTTATGTATTCCAGATTTATAATTAATTTGTGTGATGATGATGTGAAGTGGTGCCAGCTATGCTAGGAGAAGTAAGGCATTGGATGTGTAAAATATGCCAGCATAGCTAACTGGAGTTTTCTAAAGAAGTATGTGCCATTTGTATATCAAACTGATTTGTACAGGTACTTGTGTTGAAAATGTACTCGTAACATTGCTTGTGTTAAAAAATGTTCCACCAGTGGGTCCTGCTGGACAGAAAAGAACTACACCTGTATGTCAAACTGTATTTTAACTGTTGAAATGAATATATTATAACAGAGGATACTAGAAGAGAAGAGGTTAACCTCAGCCCAGCTAACATGCAATGGGTATAAGCCGAATCAACAGCTGCACAAAAAGTCCAATGCCATGACAGAGTCACAGAGCTATGAGAGAGAGAGAGAGAGAGAGAGTCAGCCTTTTTAGAAGGCATTCCTGCTATAAGCATTCAAGTCATCTAGAGCAGCACTTCTGTAATGATCTTCATGCTTTCCTTGACCATGACTGGTAGTCCATTACATATTTTAGTGCTATTTTTGATTTCATGACCATTTGTAAAAGAAGAGAAATTAACTATTTATTGGATGGGACCTCTAACTTAAATATGAATATTTTTTCAGGCTTTTGTACTTGAAATCATCACTGTGCCTAATTTCTAGTGCACTACATTGTGTTTGTATCTATCTTTCACATATAGAGATAGTGTGCCTAGATACACTGCTGTTGACTGATTTTTTTATATGATCATCCTACCTGCTGACCACTGTGCTCTTTCCGAATTTTATTCAGACAGCCACAAAGGAGTTTTGTCTCGATGGCTCCATTGTACCTCTTATTCTCCTTTTTGCATGTGTTCAATATAAGTCCAAGAGCATCTCTGTTAGTATTAGTATCATGAAGTGAATATAAATTAAAAAAGGAGAAACATTTTTCAGGCGTCTCCAAGTGTTTCTGTATCTCTATCAGCCCATGTGACTGTTAGGGAAAATACTTTTTTTAATTTGTTGCTTTAGCTAAATCTGTACATCCTCCTACTCCTAACATAAGTTGGAATCCAGTGTCTCTGTTGGGTAAAATCATCACTGATTAAATAGATCCCACATAAATTAAATCATGTTCAGACCGAATCTAGAACAAAAAGGTCAGTTAATATTTTCATTACTACGCATGATCCTGGGTCTTAGACAACTAAGGAGCTAGAGAAAAGTATCAGTAGGACCATATGTAAAATAGTGAATAGCGGTGACAGAGTTCCAAAGAAAATGACTTCTTTTTTTCCTATCTGGTTTGCTTAGTCATACATGCTATATGTTCTGATAGGCAACTATATTTGGAAACAAAATCTAGTCAAAGTAAAGCATGCAATATATTTCAAAATATAACTGGAATATTATTACTTATTTATTTATACATTTTGTTAAGTGGAGTAGAGGACTGATACCATTGGTCTAATTTCAGTCCCAGCTCAGAATGTGAACAAACCTCAAGTAGAAAAAATGAGAATAATTTATACAATGAAAGAGCATGCTAAAACTAAATGAATAGTTAATATACAATGGAAAAATGATTTTAAAAGGTAGTCAACAGAAACCACTATGTATGATTTTTCATTAGTTAAAGCAGTAATGTTAGGAGTTAAAGAAGAGATATTAGAGTGAAAATGATAGACAGTATGTGTTGGAGGTTATAAAGACAAGATTTATGTGACCTGAAGCAGAGCGTGTGCTCTGAGATGTTCCTTATGTTGCACACAAAAGGAGGAGTAGTTAGGTTTTTAACATTTGCTGGAAGATCCTTCCAGAGCTTGGGTCCAAGGGTGAAAAGGGGGAGGTTAGAGCACTAAAGTCTGGTTTGAGGTGCTTGCAAGTGAGGTTCTGAGTGGCTATGAGATCTAAGGTTATATGATGGAGCCTGTCTAAGTAAGCTTGAGAAAAGTGAAGGCAAGTAGTTTTCTTTCAGGAGCTGGAAAAGTTGGGACTAAAGTAGATTGGCTTTTGTTGAGCAGGCAGCCAGTTGGCTTTGGCTAGTGTAAGATATTGGTGTTCATACTTTAAAGAAAGGGTAATGAAGTGACAGATGGAGATAGAGATTGTTTGGATTGTGGCAGAGATTCAATTAGAGGCATATGGTACAAGTGGTTGGCAGTACTCAACTTGGTTGAGAAGAATATCTTTGCCAATAGCAATTCTTGTTGGTGGGATTGTGAAAAGAAGATTTTGTTGGTCCAGAAGAGTAGGGAGTTTATCTTTTTCTTGATATTTTCAAGTTGATAGTGAAAGTTAAGTGAAGAATCAAGCCAAACTCCTTGGAATGTGAAAGTATTAACCATATCAGTGGTATTGTTAAGTTAGTCAAGTATAAGAAGTGAGTTGGGAATTATTTTGCCTTTTTTCAATTTTTGAGGAGTTGTGTAAAAGTTTTTTGCTGTTGAGTCAATGAGACAGAGGAAATCATCTGCAGATCATGTTGAAGTAAGTGTTTTGTGATACAGAGAATGATAACCATGTCATCAGTGAATAGTAAAATTGGAGTTTGGGGACAGTTGAGCGTAAGCTTATTTATAAAAATGGAGAAAAGATTAGCAGCCAGTATGGAGCCTTGAAGACCTCCTTTAAGTACGAAAGTGGTGGCTGGACTGTTAAAGTTTACTGGCAAAATGTAGGTTGGACAGGTAATAGCATCAGGGGTAATGGCAATGTCAGTGAAGTGGATAATAGGATTGGGTGGTTAACCAGGTCAAAGGCTCAAGTAAGATCTATAAATGTGTCTCCAGTAAGGAGACATTTACCCATATTTAAAATGTGAAGATCAGTGAAGGTCCAAAGTGCAGTGGAAGTGCTGTGGCCAGATGAAAAACTATGTTGATTGGAAGCCAAAAGGCAGCATCGATTTATATAGCTTGAGAGTTGATTATAGACATTTTTTTCTAAGATTTTCCTAAGGGTTGTAAGGATGGAGATTGAGAGATAATCATTGAGTTGTTTGCTGTTGGATTTTCTGGGGAGAGGTATGATCTTTGCTGTTTTTCCATATACTAGACATACAGTTTTGAGTTAAGAAAAGCTTGCAGATATGTAATAGAGGGCTATGTACTCCCTACATTGAAATGTGAACCAAGGGGAGTGGTCTGTCCCTGCAGGCAAGTCAAGTTTTAGGTTTTCAGTGAGAGGTATAATAACTTTGATTACAATCTTTTTAAAATATAAGAGGGGTGTATAAGGGGAAGGTGAGAAAGAGGTTGAGTGAGGGAGAGAAGTATGTGAGCTAATGGAGGGGAGGCTAGAGAAGGATGGGAGAGAGAAGAGGAGGAAGAGTGAACAGTGGGAGGAGTTTTATGACCTCTTAACTGGTTGACTTCTGCCTAGAATTGATTAGGGGAGTGAAAAAGGTTTGAATGATGTGATTTCATAAGATGGATCTTATGACATCCAGTTGTTTGTTTAGACAGATTTCTAAGGAGGGTGAAGTGTTGTCAGGTAGAATGAGTTGGGTCAGACTTCCAGGACTGTGTTATGGTTTGTCTCTGACAGATAGGAAGCTTTTGTGTTCATAAGTGAGACAGGGGTTTTTCTTGTCTTGTACAGTTTTATGACTACAGGGTTGAATGAGTCTTCTAGATTACAGAGAAGATGGGTGAAGAGTTTGGCAGCATTGTTAGGGTCTGAGGATGACCGTATAGGGATCAGTTGAAAGATGATAGATGTGTTTTTAGTCTGATAATGTTTACTTGAATTTCATGTCAAAATGCAATGAGTTTTGGAAGGGACGTTTGCGATCAGGGTGGATGTTGAAGCTTATAGTACAGTGATCACTTAAGTTAGGAGGATGAATAGAGATATGAGAAATAAGTGACTAGTTTTCTATGATTATTAGATCAAGCAGTAAGTGAGTTATGTGATGAGGAAGGATTGGGTCTGGTGCATTAAGAGACAAGTTATGTGAGATTATATACATTGAAAGGTTCAAGTGTGCAGTTTTGCAAGGGGGCTGAGGAGACTAATGTTAAGTCACTAAGAAGAAAATGATTTTTGATGTCTGAACAGAAGAGGTTAAGTCATTGAGTAGGTTATTGAGCTTTTGTAATTAAGCAGGAGGAGGGAGGGCAGTAATAGTTAGCAGACCTGGGGAGCTAAATGGAGACTCGATTTGTGTTAGTAACCAACTTAAAAGAGGACCTGAGGAGGCAATACTCTGAGCAAGGAGTTGTAGAAGGAGAATAGCTCTTCCTTGCCTTAGTCCTGTAATCATAGCCTAGGAAGATGCGCTGTATGGAGGGACCTTGTGGCTTAATCCAGAAATCCGTGATAGCAAGGATCTGGGGATTGTGACTAAATATAAGAGAGCTTAGGGTGGCTGTTCTGTTTTGAAAGTTTTATGCATTAATAAGGAAGCAGGACAAGGAGGAGATTGGAAAGTTTTAGGGGGGGTATTTAATGGCAGTTGGATGGTAGTTGTAGTGGCAGAATGGGATGAGGGTTTTGTAAGGTAGAGTAGGAGAGGAGTGTAGAGGGGGCTGTGGTAGTACTGGAGGGCAGAATGTAGAGGAAGTAGTAGACAGCATGATGCCTTTAGGGTCAATGGTTCTGTAATACACCTGTTTCAGGTAAAGATGTTTGAGAGTGGTATGTGCTTGGATGAGAAGGACTGTAATAAAAATAAATCAAAGTATGAGGAAGACATTTCATTTGACATTTTTTGTATGAATTACATGCAAAGTAATTCACTACCATATGTAATGGATTATGAAGAAATTCACATTTTCTTTGACAACAAGTCTTTTCTGATTTTTTTTCTTACTGAAGATCGCTTGTCTGTGAAGAATAAAGGGTTATTGCTTTGGAATGCAATGTGGATTTTATGATTTTTGGAAACTATTTTGACTGAGCTCATCAATAAAGTTTTAAGACCACTAGTTTCTCTGTTATTTTTTATTTTTTCCTCAGCACCCATGGTGATGAGGTTGGGACTACATCGATTTCTGCGATTGTTCATTTTTAAAATTTTTTTTGTCAATTTCTTCATATCCTAATGTGTGCCATATAGTAAAAATTATGCATTTGCTTAAAGTCATATATAAAGGCATACAAACATGCATAACAACATTTTTGGTAAAGGCCATCCAGCATGCTTTTTGCTTTTATAACTAATACTGTACATTTTGTTATGAGAGGATATCAAATATTAATGGTGGTTCTTAGGCAACACTGCATTCACCTCTTCTTATACTGAGACTGAAATATACTGCTATGCAATGTACTGTGCAACTTCTTTATTCATGCAGAATACCAGAATAAGTAACATAAACTGCTAAATGAAGCAGTAGACTCTCCTGTATGGCACAAAAGTGTGTGCACTACTCATAAACTAGGAGCAGGTATGTCGAACGGAAGTAGAAACACTCTCATCTGTATTCCTTACAGATTGTCATATGGGAGGGTCTTCTACAGTTGCTCATGTTAATATTGCATGACACACTTCTTCTCACTTGCTATACACTGCTGCAACTTCCCATAGGTTGAACCTAATTAATGATCTAGTTGTCCCACAAATCAATCCTAGTGAACTACATTGCCCCTCCAGAATTAAAATTCTGAATCTAAAAATAACACCCAGTCTTCAACTCTAAACTTAGCACTCCAACTTCCACTCCCTAACCCTAGAAGCACCAGATATCTCTCTCCTGAAATTTACTGTTTTTTGTCTAAACTTATGACTCCATTTCTGCTACCCCACCATAGAAGTTCTCTCCTTCTCCTTATAAATAATGTCCCAGATCACTCCTTTAACATTAAATTCCCCTCCCTGTCCTTTACACTAAAACTCCCACTCCCTAAACCTAAATTCTCCACCCAGTGACTGCCTGAAATCCTACCCTGCATTTTCTCTCAACAGTGGCTGCATTTAATTTGCATGAACTCAGATGCTCTTGAAGTTGTTGAGACAAGGCTGGCACCTCCACTGTCTTTTTGCTCATTGGCCATACCTTACCTGACCATTTAATCAAGCTTGGGTGTGATCAGCAGCTCATGCAAGACCTAAACTGTATCCATGTCCTTGGCTTTGAGAGTGTCTGTGAGTGAGTCTGTTAGTGCCTTGGACTTTGATAATTGTAGACATAATAGGGGCCACGCAATAGAAATGTAAATGCTGGCAATTAGTAGTTCACAGTAAATGAAAACACAATGGGCGACCACGGTGGTGCAGCGGTTAGCGTTTTCACCTCACAGCAAGAGGTTCTCTGGTTCGATCCTCATCTGGGGTGCCTTCTGTGTGGAGTCTGCATGTCCTCCCTGTGGTCGCGTGGGTTTCTTTCGGGTGCTCCCGTTTCCTCCCACATCCCAAAGACATGCTGTAGGTGGATTGTTTACTCTAAATTGACCCTAGGCATGAGTGCATGCATGTGTGTGCCTTCTGTGGAAAGTTGGGTGCCAGGCTGGCAACTCAACATTGTAAAACTCTACTGCCAATCATGAGCGGACAGGTGATCCACTGTGGTGACCCCTAACCTGAAAAGCTGAAAGAAGAAGAAGAAGAAGTAAATGAAAACACAGTCATTTCCTAATAATCCTTGTAATACTAATTCAGTAATTATAATATTTTCTGTGCATATGAATATTTCACAGGTAAATATACACAACGACCATCCATTTTGTATACCTCCTTAGACTACTGCATTTTCACTGAAATGTATTGAAATCTAATACCTGTGGAGGGAATTGTCCAATATGCCTAGCTGCAAAAAGAAATCTGAGCAGAATATAAAAAATTTGGAAGAACAATACAACGCTGTGATACATTTTGAACTCTGAAATGACTTTTCCCATAACTGAACTCAAATAATCCAAACTCCATGACATCATCAATTTTCTCTAGTGCTATTTTATAAAGTAAAAAGGCTCTTTAAAGCAAATGTTTCACCCAAAAATATGCATGCAAACATACATTAACATATTATTTTAACACATATACCATTAAAATAAATACAGGTTTTCTACTTCATTTATTGACAACATTAGACTTACTATAATTGCTTAAGCATTGAAACTATAAAGCATTATGATTATTTCTAAGAACTTGAAAGAATTTACAGCTTCTAAGACATCATTGCCCTTCTAATGAACCAGAGTGAACTGATTTAAGTTTTGCATTAGTAGTTTAATTAAGAAAATATAAGAAAACTGGATCCAGCCAAGCTTAGCCAAATTTGATCAGTAATTTTGCTCCTCTAAATAATATTTTTTTTTCTTTTTGGAGACTTCTTTAAATTAAAAGTCCCAAGAAAATGTTATCTAATATTTCAATATATCTCTCATACAAATGTTTTCATGCAGTTTTATAGTCTGAAGCAAATTTGAATGACATGCACATCTCATTTAGAAAGAATAATTGCATTTGTTAATCAGGTTTATTAAATTTATTCATCATATTTAGGATTCTAAACTGGGGAAGGCTTTCTAAAATAGACCATTGAGGCTACATGTTTATAATTAATGAACTCTCACTGACAGTGAGATTACAAAATGTATCTTTTCGTGATCATTGATATCTGATTTTGATTTTCTTTTACTCTCTATTTGTATGTCTCTCCTTTCTCTGTACACATACACACACACACACACACACTCATATATATATATATATATATATATATATATATATATATATATATATATATACATATATATATAGAGAGAGAAAGAGAGAGAGATACCTGTGTGTGTGTATATATACATTATCAAATGCTTTGTTTAGGGTGTTTAATATTGAATGCATACCATCCGGATAGTTGGTAGCGGAAGTCACTGCTGGCACAGTTGCTATGATGCAGTGACAGTGATCCCCCATTTGCAGGGATATATTGCTTTTCTTGGATTTGGTGTGACCTTTGGGCCTGTGACAGACTGTTTAAGGCATTTTTTGGTTGAGAATATTAATAATTTAGGTTTTGTACATTTTGTGCCAACGATTTTTATTTTTTGGTAGTCTGATATTTGATGTTTGTTTTTGTTCTATATTTGTTTTCATAAATGTATATAAATACATATGTGTGCGTGTATGTGTGTGTGTGTATGTATATATAAATATATATATATTCACACACATGAGCATACAAACACACACACACACACACACACACACACACACACACACACACACACACACACACACACACACAACATTGGTTACATTTATCCTGCTTTAGATGAATTTTACTTTGCAGGATTATATGACATATTTTTTCAGCTGCTGTAAGTTATTGGCTAAGTGATTGTTGTTATATTTTCTCAGTGTAAGTAAAGGTATCCATTCAATTAATTTGCACTAATAACCTCCAGTGCTAACCTTAGCCCTGCCTCCACTCCAACCCTAACTCATTCTGTACCTTAAAGGAATCCTTCCTGTAACAATGGCACCCCACAAAATACACTCCGACACTCAAACTAGCACCAACAGACGCTACAAAATCAAAACCACTTACCTATCCCCAACCCTGTCTCTAAAACACATGCAAACTAACAACACCTATACCCTTCCCTCATCCTTACCCTATCATCCTACCAATCCCCACTCTTATGTTTCAAAGAAACAGCATTTCGAGATATCAGAATGCTCAACAGTCTCAACCACCCCACTGTTTGTAGACCAAAGCAAAATGTACTGTAACTCTTTCTCTCTTTCTCTCTCTATGTACGGAAATGCTTAAATTGATGAATAACATTTATATCAACGTACATAATGTTGAAACAAATTGATCAACATTCTGCACATCAAGATGCTAGTATACATCTGCAAAGAATTAATCTTGGTGCATGCAAAACTTAAAAAAAACAAAGAAAACATATTTTTGCAGGGGGAAACCCCTGCATCCCCTATGTTGGGGGGTACACCCCGACACCACTTACTAATTATATATTCTAACTCCAAGTTCACACAATGTCCTTGGAACAGGGTATATTCTACTGCCTGGGGATTGCTGATCTTATATATATAAATATAGATACAGATATAGGTATGTATATGGTCTTAACTTAATAGTATATTTTGAGTCCCTTGACTATTTAATATTCATAACTCTAAAATGTCAAAAATGAAAGTAAGATCAAACTGTTGTCAAAACTAAGTAATTTTGTTGGAGGGATAAGCTGTCTGCATCCCTCCCCACAACCACAACGGATCTATGTCAGATTATCGAAGTTCCAAAGCTTCAAAATTCATATGGCCGAGACCATATGATCACAATTTTGGAACGTCACACCTTAAAACAAAACAATAAAAAAATAAAAAAAAACAACAAAATGTTATTGTTAATGTTTTCCTGGGGGGGCAAGCCCCCCTGCACCCCTGCATACATGGCTGCACCCCCTCACCCCCTACTAATAAAAAATACCAAGTCCAAGATTTTACTACATTGTGGAAAAGAGTAAATATCCCATTCAACTCTGTCCCATGATCTTCATTCAAAACATTCAAAGTTTCAAAACTTTGATCATATGGTCCCAACCATTTGACTTACGAAGCTTTGAAACTTTGATAATCTGATAAGGGATCCCCACCACCACCACTGCTTTAAACAAAAAATTAAAATAACAGACAAATACCAAGGGCTGGTGTAAAAATGAGCACTAAAAAAAAACAAATACCACCGAACAAAGTGAAGTATAGAAGAATGTAATAAAACTTGAACAGTAAAATTTATTGAGCACTTTCCTCCCATATACAATCGAGGACTTCATCAAAATAAATATATCAGCCATTCATTACCAGTTAAATCAATCATGCCAAGCATTTTATAATGCGAGAATCAGAGACCACTTAAAAGTAGAATTTATGAGCACTTATATAGTATACTTAAAGGTGACACTAACAATGATTTAAGCACTCACTGTTATGTGTTAATTTCAGTAAATTTACATTTTTTATACTTGAAAGGGTTTCACCATCTTTAAAAGGGGGAGATTGGCAAGCTATTTTGCAATCTAATGAACTGTGGTAACAGTTGTTATTGAAATCAACATTATTTCCTGTCTTAAATAATAATATTTCTTTGAATAGCATTTTGAAATTGCAAGCTTCCAAACTGTGATTATGTATTTGTTGTTATTTAAGATTATGTCTATCATCATTTCTGTTTTTGTTTATTTCTATTACATTTAAGAATGTCTGTTTAAGGGAATTATTTGATGAGCCGTGTGATGTTATGATTTTTATTTAACTAACGATGGATAGATGATTTATTTATTCTGACAAAGCCCTTACTTTTTAAGTTTTATTACATTCTACTATACTTCACTTGCTTTGGTGGTATTTGTTGATTTTACTGCTTTAAATATACTAACTCCAAAATCGCAAAACAATGATGGAAAAGGAAACTGTCCTTTCCCACATAGTTAACAATCTTACATGGAAAACTCATGGAGCCATCAGCAAGCTGTACAACTTAGATTTATTTACACTGCTAAAAGCAAAATGGGATGCAAATTGTCATGTAGTCTGGACACATTCATGAAAAATATTTTGTTGAAATGCAAACAATACAAATGATCCATCTACATTTTGACAAGCTGAAAGGATCATAGGTAGGTACTAGGCTATTGGCCCTAGGGCCTATATAAGCCTAGTAAAAAGGTACCCTCGCTTTCGCCACCCAAGAAAATGATTTTCCTGTGCCCCTGTCAAGCAGAGCCACAGAGGTGATTCCCAGGGTGAATTTCTTATTTCCCATCCAATCATCAAGATTTTTCTTGAAGTGTGCTAATGAGGAGCTTTGTTTGATATAGTTATGTAGAATGTTCCCGAGTATGGGAAGTCTCTGGGACAGGAATCTATAACTCCAGCATGTTCTGTTTATTGTGGTGACAATGTTTAGCTCCCTAGAGCGTGTAGCTCGGAGGGACTGGGATTTCTTTAAGTGGAACATGTCCAACAGCTCTGGGTTTGACATAGCTTTGTATGTTAGGCAGAGATCGCCTCTGAGTTGGTGATATGTGATGGAGTAAAGCTGTAGTTTTTTGAGACGGTTTGCGTAGGGCATCTGTTTGAGGCTGGTAATCCTCTTTGTGAGGTATTTCTGCAGACTTTCCAGTTGTTGTAGATGCCTTGTGAAGTACATACCAAAAGGGGCATTGCACTATATAATGGGTCTAATGAGTGATGGGTAGAGGGGAACAATGACCTCTTTTTTCCTGGAAGAAAAACCTTTTGTGATGAGGTGTGCCATGTAGAAGGATTTCCTGACTACTGTGGCGATGTGATGATCAAAGGAGAGACTACTGTCCACCTGTGTCCCAAGGTCTCTTGTTACACTTTCGGTGTTAAGTAGACTACCACCTGTGTGGTAGCTCATGGGTACAGAGTTTTTGCCAAAGGGGATGACAGTGCACGTTTTGGCATTGAGCTTGAGGCCATGGCTTTGACAGCAGGCATCTGTCTCCTTGAGGCCCTTTTGTAGGATATCCACATTGTTAGGAGTTTCGATTATGGCTCCTAGTTTCCAGTCATCTGTGAACTTCATTAGCCAAAGACCTTCTGTGTTAGCCTGTACTTCAGAAAAGTAGATACCAAACAGGAGAGGACCCAGGACTGAACCCTCGGATTTGGAGTCTACTACTTTCACAGCGTGGGTTCTGTCAGTAAGCCAGTTGGCAATCCATCTTGTGACATAGGGATTTATACCTAGTTTAGTTAGTTTGTCTATAATTCCAGAGTGGGGGATGGTGTCAAAAGCCTTGGCAAGATCTAGGTAGGCTGTGTGAACCACCTTACCCTCGTCTACGGTTTTGGTGACTGCTTCAAAGAAGTCTGTCAGGTTTAGGAGACATGATCTGCCTTTTAAAAACCTGAACTGGGTGGGGTCCAGAGTTTGGAGATTACCAATCTCTTTGTTTATAAGATCCATGATGATACGTACAATGGCCTTAGGCTAATGGTGCGGTAGTTCCCGTGGTCCGTAGTGGCTCCCCCTTCGTGGAGTGGGATAACCGTCACTGTGCGCCATTCAGTGGGCACAAAGTCTGAGGTGAGGCTATGATTGAACATGGTGCTTAGGTGGGGTGCCAGTTCATTCTGCAGTTTGTGTAGAATGCAGCCTGGGATGTTGTCAGGTCCCATGGATGCTGTATTCTTGGCTTTGGAGAGTGTGTTTTTTACCTGCGCAGCCGTGATTACAGGAACTTTGCTTTCCTCCGGTATAGAGATGGGCCCTTTAGGGGGTGAGAGGTGGGTAAAGTTAGCACTGAACCTATCTGCCAAGATGTTGGCAATATCAGTTGGTTCTGTATATTTAGTGCCATTGTGCTGTAACTCAGAGCAGATCTGAATGTTGCCATTGAGATTCTTGACATAGCTATAGAATGCTTTGTGGTTGTCTTTAGAATCCAGGTCGATTTTGTTTTTATAACTAGCTTTGGAGGATTTTATGAGGTATCTCAGCTTCTTACTGAGGCTGACCAGGGAGTTCCTCCAGTCATGGGATTTTATTCTTTTTTGCAACAGTTTCTTTCTTCTGTTTATGGCAAGGGACCACTAGATTGGTTTCCTTTTTTTGGAGGATAGCATCTTGGGTCTGTTAGGGATAGCACGATCCATGCACTCACATAATTGCTTATAAAGTGTATTTGTGTAGGATTCAGCAGTCGTACCTCTATTGCCCTTCTGCATGGGTGTTGTGAAGTTTGCCACTTCTGTCTTAAGAAGCATGAAATTGGCTTTGGAGAAATTTGTTATGGTGGTTTCCCTAGCAGGGGGTTGGGGCGGAATGTTGACGTCTAGGGTGATTAGCTTGTGGTCAGATCTGACCAACAAGGAATTGGCCTCTGGTGTGGAACACCGGTCTCCCATGTTGGTAATGACCAGGTCTAGGATATTGTTGCCCCTGGTGGGGATGTGGATAAGTTGATCCAGGGCACTGGAATTTATGGATTCCAGAAAACGTTGAGCAAAAAAGTTGGTACATGAGTAGTTTTCCCAGTTAATGGTGGAGTAGTTGAAATCTCCCATTATTAGGGTTTTGGGTTGCACCCTAATATTTTCCAGTGTATCAAGAAATGAGGAGTGGGAATCCTGGGGCATGATGGGGGATCTGTAGCAAGTTACAATTTGGATTTCGGTCTTACGCACACACACACACACACACACACACACACACACACACACACACACACACACACACACACACTAATCTATCTCTATGTCTTTCTATGTACATATGGTATACTTCAAAGCAATCACATGCTTTTATTGCATATGTTGAAACTACCACTGATTCTTTGCATTTCACAATGCAACATGGTTCTGAAAGCACTGATTTTCTCGACATTAGGTTGAAACGGGACACTGTGTCTGGGAAAATACACACTGCCCTCTATCGGAAGGAGTGTTAGAAGAATAGTATTCTGCATAGATCTATAGGAATGTCCTATAGGGACAATTCCTTAGAGCACCTAGAATTCACACCCAAGTGGAAGAGTTTTTTGAAGCGGCTGAAATCATGGGGAACAATTTTTTGAGCAGAGGGTACAAACAAGGTGAAGTGACCGCTGCACAGAGACAAGTACAGGATTTAAGAGAGGACATTGGGAAACTGTATTTATATAGGGAGACTCATATGGAAGAGTTTTCACACAGAGACAATGGTAAGGATCTCAGAATGGTCCTTACATATTTTAGTGACAACATTAAGGGGATGTGTAAAGTGATTAGGAACAACTGGAAAATTCTGATGTCAGATGAGGAAATGAAAATGATTGTAGGGAGGCACCTTGCTTTGCCTTTAGAAACAACCATAATCTTAAGCAGCTTCTATGTGATAAAAATGTGAACTGTCACTCTGCAGTTTCACAAAGATAAGGCACCCACCCATGTTGCAGATGTGCTTGTACATTTATTTATAAAGGAAATGTATTTTTACATACACAACAAAAGAAAGAATATTATTTTGATGGGTATGCAGATTCTACCAGCAGGAACACAGTATATATGGCTAATTATGGGCTCTGTGACACCTTTTATGTGGGTAAAACCATGAGACAGCTAAAGGAGAGGGTGTCCAACATTTGAGTGACGTTAGGCAGCAGGATGCAAAAAATCCCCCTTCCCCCCCTTTTTAAGCATATTAAAGAGAGCGAAGGACATTCTTTTTATTTTAGCATAATACAGAGTATAGGTAACAACAAGAGAGGGGGAGATGTTAACAATTTAGTAGAGAAAACAGAAATGTGCTGGATAGGCAGGATGCAGGCATACAAATCTGCAGGTCTCGGTGCTTACTTACCAATTAAACCTGCTCTGAAAAGGAGAAGGCTTAGGAGGCGTGTGTGAAATTATGATGGAGAAGGTGTGTCAATGAAGTGATTGGGTATGTTTCAGTATTTAAAAGTTTTTTAACTGACTTGTTTTATATGGATCTGATGAAGGATCAGGAAATCCAAAAGCACTTTTCCCAATAAAGAAAACTTCCATTTTACTGGTATCATATACTTTGTTACCCTGGCCGTGATGACTGGTAATTATTCTGTTGCTTGGATATTTTGTGTTACACATTTATTCAGTGGTAGGTTTCCTACTTTTGTTTTATATATATATATATATATATATATATATATATATATATATATATATATATATATATATATATATATATATATATATATATGGGTCTACTTTCATACACCGCGCGTGAATCACACCCGACACACATCCCCGACCCCAAACAACCGACAACACACCACACCGAACACACCAACACAACACAACAAAACAACAAAATACGCCTAAATACACAAGCACACAAACACAAACACTAAAACCTACTAAAACTTAAACCCCAACCCTACACTCACACTTCACCGCTGCAGCCACTAACCCCCACCTACTACTACACCTCACCACCCACTACACCCCTAGCACCACACCACCACACTTCACCACTTACCCTAACTGCAACCCACTCTCACTACCTACCACTAACCCTAAGCAATCACACACCACCACACACTTCACCTACCTGCACCCCCTAACTCACTTACTCTACCCACACCCCCCCAAGCATACACACCCGCACACCACACCTACCACCCTGCACCTAACCCTAACTCACTTAACTCCCCCAAAAAAACTAGAGTCCCTCACTACTCATCACACACCCCCAAACAACCCTACCTCCGACACAAACACACACTCACCTGTCCCACAGCCTAACCACACCCACAGACACTTACCTGACCGCCTGACGCTTCCGCTCTCGCACTACGTCGTCACACTCATCATGTAACGATCGCACATTTCCCTTGGGGGTCTTTGCTGTCGGTCGGAATCTTTCCTCGGTACCTGTCGGTCTGTCGTCGCTTTCTCTCCTTCCTTCTCGGCGATCGTCGTCGGTTGGTCTCCTTGTAGACCCATATATATATATATATATATATATGGTTCTACCTGACATAAACGAAACCCCACAACACCGACAACGCAATCACCGAAACCACATAACCGACAGTACAAAAACACGAAACCCCACATGCCCGACAACGAAATAACTGACGGTACACAAACACGACACCTCATACACTGCACACACCACAATCACAACAATCAACAAACAAAACACATTCCCCGTCCAAAAACCACATACACAACACAAGCACACCAAAATCCCTACAAACCCACACTAAACCTCACATACACAACTACCTACAACCCTAACCCAAACCCTAACCCTAAGGTCCGTCACTACCGCACACTTACCTGACCCACTCCCTAACCCTAACTCACTTATCCCGCCCCTAACAAAACACAATCACTACCGCACACTTACCTGACCCGCTCCCTAGCCCTAACTCACTTATCCCGCCCCTAACCCAAACACAATCACTACCGCACACTTACTTGACCCGCTCCCTAACCCTAACTCACTTAACTCACCCCTATCCCCACAGATTGTCAATATCCACACTTACCTTTCTCGCACCCTAACGTCCGTCACTACCGCATACTTACACAGCCTTTTCCCATGTCGGCATCCTCGGCGTCGGTGCTTTTATCCGTCGGGTCGGTCTTCTCCACTGTCGATCTTCTGGGGCCCGTCGCGTCGGTCTTCTGAACTGTCGATCTTCTGGGGCTCGCGATTTCCGTGTCGATGTTCCGGCGTGTTGTCTAACTGAGGTAGAACCATATATATATATATATATATATATATATATATATATATATGTGTGTGTGTGTGTGTGTGTGTGTGTGTATAATGTACGTGTGTGCATGTGTATATTGCTGATTAGATAGTTGTGGGATGGTGAGCGTCGATGCATGTATCTGCCATAGTGGTCACCAGACCTCTCAACAGTCCATATTTTAGAGGAATGTCCCTTTTTCAGGCATGGTTTGACCTATCATACACCCTCCTCATCAAATAATGTTTTTGAAACTCACACCACCTTACCAACATACTAGAGGCACCAATAATTTAAAGAAAGAGAACACACTCCCCCAGATTCAGCAAGCTCTGCACAGAGTGCAGGAATAGTGCAAGAACTGCTGAACGCAATATGGCTGACAAGCAATCCAGGAACGAGCTCCTGGAACGTACATGAGCACTCCTACACTATTCCTGCACAGACACCACAGCTATATGCTAATTACCCCATTTGCTGGTGAAAACCGTGCAAATGAGATGAATTAGCGATCCAGGAAGCAGGCAGGTCTCTGTGCATGAATAGTGTAACCTGCAGAAATGTATTCAGTTAATAACCAAATGCATTTCTGCAAATTACAAAATGAATGCATGACAGCTCCAAAGAAAACATGTATTCAATGTAGTAGGCATGCCAGTAGCGAAATATATGGCCATTGGCATGAGAAATAGTTGCAAAATTATAAAATGTAGCTTTTATTTATTTATTTATTTTGGCCGATTTCGGCCATTTAAGCGTAAGGCAGCTGTGAGCAAACAGGATCGGCCTGAAAATAAGAAAAAAGTTGGAAATAAGCTTCTAAAACCAAATCAGCATTTTTCCATGATTGTCAATGGCATGCATAAGGCAACAATGCCATGGAATAGTGGTTGCTAAGGGGGAAGGCTCAGTGTGAGTGTGGTAACTATAAATTAGCAAATTAGGTGACTGATATTGAATCACATATTTCCGCTCAGTGTTAGCTTGCAACCAACAATGTAGGTGCAGCAATACCATGGTATAAGTATAAGAGGTAGATGACCTCATAAGGGGGAGTGTCATGCATGCTGTAAGCTTATTGGAGCTCTGCGGCCTGTGTTTGCCCTTAGCTAAGTACAGCTAAGGAAGGTGGTGTGTCTGAGGCTGCCTAGCAGTATTTACATTGCCTAAATGGGTGTGTGCGCCATGCACCGGGTTTTAAACCAAAAAAAAAAAAAAAAAAATAGGAAATTGCTGCTCTGTTCACATCTGAGCATTGGTAAGCATGCCATGCCTCGGGGCTTAAATGGGAAGGCAACAGGAAGGGAAAACAGCAGTAGGAAGGCAATCAAGGAGAAATAGCATAGCTGGCAAGTGAAATGTATCAGAATCAGCCAATTACACATGGAACCGCCTAGAACACTACTATAAACTATGCAAACACCTTCCAGTCTGTTTTTTCCCACAAACTCTACTCCACCTCTGTACACAGATGGGGAAATTTTACCTGACAAAACTAACAAAATGTTAGTGGCTGCTGTTGCTATCATACATCAATATGTGCTGTTGCTATCATACATCAATATGTGCAAGAGGCTGAGGCTGGTAAGGATGTGAATGCTGATGACCAACCCACAGTGAGGAGAAGGAGAAGAGTGTACAGATCCAGGGTAACCTACCAGGGGCTACATGAGCTGGAGATATTGGAGCACTATATGGTGGACAGGGACATTCCACAGCAAATTGTTGAGCTGTGCCGGCCACGCCTCACTCACCAACAGAGGGGAACCCATTGCAGTGGATACCGAGGTATGTGTAGGCTTAAGAATACTAGCCACAGGTACCTTCCAAAGGCCAACTGGGGATATCATGGGGATCTCACAGGCATCAACATCCAGGGTACTCCACCAGGTCCTGGATGCCATGTCAGCACTTGCTGGTGAGCACATACAGTTCCTCAACACCCGTGAGCTGTTGACCAGCAATATGCATCTCTTCCACTAAATAGCAGAATATCCTGAGGTAGTGGGTGCTATAGCTGCACACACATACACATCAGAGCACCACCCTGCAAGTACATAAACCGCAAGGGCTTCCCCTCCATCAACTGTGAGGTCATGTGTGATGCCCACGGCATTATCTTGAATGTGTGTGCTAGAGGCCCTGGAAGCTGTTATGACTCCCACATTTGGCATATGACACAGCTGTACCAGTTATTTCCTAGTGAGGACATCCCATATTGGCACCTAGTGGGGGATGCTGGTTACGCACTGGAGCCGTGGCTGATGACACCCATCAGAAATGCACACACACCTGAACAAGAGCTCCATAATGAGACACATACACAAACTAGAATCATAATAGAGCGTGTGTTTGGGATGCTCAAGTCATGGTTCTGCTGCTTGGACATATCTGGTGGAGCCTTGCAGTATTCTCCAGCTACATGTACACAAATGTTTATAGTATGTGCCATGATACACAATATGATCCTGTGGAAACAGCTGCAGTAGGAACAGCATGGGGCAAGGCCACACAGCCCCCTACCATTGCCAAGGCCATCACAGGCAGAGAGGGACTCGTATGAGGAACAGCCTGAGCCTGCCCATGTAGGCAGAAGGAGGCGTGCCCAGTATGCCCAGGTTTTGGCAAAAAGGCAACACATAGCACATACTCTGGCACGGTAGAAACCCAGGGAATGACACCTCACTCTGACTCGCACATACAATAAAAGGGATGCCAAACATGACACTAACTGTGCTTTACCCTGTATAGGGAGTGTTCTATGTGCATCCAACATAGTCAGCCCTCCAGCACCCACCCTCTTCCTATCAATTGCTGAATGCTGTAGTATGTTCTGATCATTGTATCTGTGGTATGGATGTGAGCATGCAAGGGAATCGGGTGGCTGAATGGGATGGCAGCAGATAGACACCTATATGGGCAGCATGAAATCCATAACAAATACTGCTGTCATCATAATAGGGAGCACTAGACAAGGTGACAGATCCCACTGCAATACATGTGTTGGCCCAAATATGTGTCCATAGGACACACACATGCATGTCAGTGAGGCTCACATACCCAGCACCAGCCTCAACCAGCAGGGCAGGTGTAGATGACCATAAAGAAAGACTGGGCTAAGGCCTCCAATTGATGGCAATGGTGGACAGCCACATCCAGACCTACACAGACAGATTACAACAGGTCTGGCAGTTGTATGTTAGTTCTGAAGGGTAAGAAGTCAGAAACTGAAATGTAGATCACTAAAACCTAAGATCTGTACTCTACTGATATGCCTCCAGTCTGCATGATAGTTCAGAATATAAAATGAAATAGAAGCCAGCAGAGTACCTGTAATGCCAGTACAGTCATAGCAAATGTTTAAAGTCCTCAGGTGTGCCCCCCCACAATCCTATGTAGAAATGCAGTAAAATATACGTGTGGGTTTAATAACAGTGGAACACAGGTTACCGGAGCTGACCCAATCTACAGGACAGATTTTTGCATGTGTACAATATGCAGGGATCCTTGTGTTAGGTTGTTGTGTGTTCAATATTGTCTGGAAGTGGTCAGCATGTAGGCATGGAGGGTTGTGTCTCGGTGGCCTATGGCCAGTACTGTTGATGACAGGGCCATGTTCCAACAACTGCAGTGCCAACCACAGTGCTTCTCAGCAATACCCATCTCAGCAGTCGTCCATACTATCTAGATGTCAATATCTGCCACCATCTGAAAGATGGACATGCCATGAATGTGGGCCCTGACATATACACAGTACACAGGTGGAAGTACCCTAGACAGAGTACATGAAATGTGACTGTCAACTGCACACACCTTTGGAATTGTACATACAGGTTAGCAGCACATTAGTTGCCTGTGTAGTATGGAATACTGATGTAGTCTGGCCAATCAGTGGCAGACCACAAAAGGCACAGTTATAAAGTAATGAGAGACTGCCTGTGACCCCGCACATGGCAGCATAAGGGGAATGTCCCATGTATATCTGTGAGTCAGATGCAAGAAGCTTCCATATCACACATACACTGAACTCACCCCACCATCAGACACAGGTTTTTCAGAGGTCATATCATTCCTGTTGGGAATGAGTACAGTATGACCCCCACTTCTGTATGGGAATACCCACAGAATGCAGCATGCTGAAGAGGCATCCCATGCAGGTGTGTCCCTAGCTGTAAGCAGCACCCTGCCAGCATCCAGACCAATGGATTAATATGGACAGGAACTATTGCCATTAACACCTCCCACACTTACCCTGTCACCCCTGGGGAATCCAGTGGCTCACAGCCTGGGAATATAGGAGTGACAGAATGCACTGGTCTGCTACAGATAGCCTGCATCACTATCAAATGGCTTACAGTCCTATGTCAAAGGCCTGTGCCTTACCTGTAGTGCCAATGTATGTTATCTCATGAGGTCCCAACTAACAACATAACAGTCAACAGAACACAAATGCAAGGCCATGCTGACAAATCCCAGTAGCATGCTTACCATGTCCTACTGCATGAATTGTAGACCAACCACTAAATACGCTGGGATGAAGGGACAAATACAGGGATACTTCTCAGATATTGCTCGCATAATGTTAGGAAGAGGATAGAATAATAGAGTGGGGGGTGTAGAAGCATGGACATCATGGAGTGTGTGAAGTCTGAAACTCTGATGTGTGCTCATACTACCCCTGCCTGCAAACACAGGAATGGGTGGCTACAAACCTGCTTGCAAACCACAGTGTGAAGGGGAACTGACCAGATATATGAGCCCTGCCTCTGAGTAACCTGGGTGAATCTGTACAGCTGAGATGTATGGCCACAGCAGATATTGCCATTCTGTTACATCGCTATATGTACAAGAAAGGGATCCTCAGCCACTATAGTACCAAGTTGCTGGACCATTTACACAGACCCATCAGCAAGTGTCTGCAGCTACCCCTCCAGAATGGCATGCGTGTGCAAGAATATGTAGGCTGCAGACCACAATACTGGACACAGCTTCATTCATCTTGCATTTCCCAGGAAATAACTGTGAGCAAATAAGTATATCTGTCAGTCGTTGATGACATAATACATCACAGTGTAAAACAGTACATATGTCTGAATATGTCTGCTAACACAAACCATGTAACAAGCAGCACAGACACAATAGTTGCAGTATCCCACTATCTGTCGCCCATAGTGACTCCATATTGTCAACCTATCTACATATATCCTGCAGAACCAGGTTGCTAGCTGTAGGTGTAGAACACCAAAACCTGGACTGGAGTACAACCAACCTAGAATGGATTCACACACTCAACACAGAAGGTCTTACTGGGCATGCTCTCACACTTAGAAAAATGAAGCCCATGTCAGACAACACAGTGGACTATACATATCGATTAGTCGCAAATGTCTGTGCACACACACCACATTGTACACCATTCATGCTTTGCACACACATTGGATAGGAATACTCACACATATCCAAGGCCAACACACTATAATATGTCAAACATACACACACACACAGATGTGGGGAATAGAGAGACAGACAGTGACAGAGAGATATCCATCATGAGGCCTGTCCCACCCACCACACATCCATTTGGCCGATATCACATGATGTGCTGATGTCAATCACTGTAGACATTGCTTTTAGTAGCCCTCTGCCCTATAGTGTCTGTGGTGCTTGTGATAACTGTGTAACACGATAGTACAAATCAGTATTCATCTAGCATTTGTATATCCAGTCCTGTCAACTGTAAAGTTGTGTGTGACTGAGTCTGTGTGTGTGTTTCCAGAGGAATGCTTTATGGCCCATTCATACACACTGCACTTCCCATTACCCATGTTAGCAAACCTGCTGATGTCAGTCACCTTGAAATAACCCTCTGGCCAAGTCTCAACTGCATAAGCTGCATGGTGCTTGTGATACATGTGTAATACTGAAGTGTAGAAAACTAGTTAGGTAGGAGTTATAATCCCAGATGTAGCAACTATGAAACTGTGTGTGTTTAGGAATGAATGTGTTTGAAACAATTCACAGTCACTACACCTCCTATTTCCCTACTTTAGCATGCCTGCTGATGTCAGTAACCTTGAACTAACCCTTTGGACAAGTGCCAGCTCCATGGTGCTTACGATAACTGTGTAATGTTATAGTGTAGCATGCTATTTAGGTAGGAGTTCTAATCTCAGCCATGGCAACTGTGAAACTGTGTGTGTTTGGTTAAGAGAGTGTGTGTGTCTTTTATGATACCTGATTTTTATGGATATTGACACTTACTACTCTCCCCTTACCTCTCCTTTAGCAGTACTGTTGATGTTAGTCACCTTCAGAGATACCTGTGGAGAACTGTCTAATGTATAAGCTCCGTGGCTCTTGTGATAACTGCATTTTACTATAGTGTAGCATACCTAGTTATGTAGAAGTTTTAATCCCAGACATGGCAACTGTGAAACTGTGTGAGAAAGTGTGTGTGTCTTTGATGATACCTGATTTTATGGACATTGACACATACTACTATCCCCTTACCCCTCCTTTAGCACTGCTGCTGATGTTAGTCACCTTCAAAGATACCTTGGCATAGCTCTCCAATATGTAAGCTCCATGGCGCGTGCCATAAATGCGGAACCATGTAGTAGCAGTGACAACATAGGTATGGGTTTGAATCTCATCCATGGCAAGTGTTTGTGTGTGTACATATGTATGTCTTTACCTCAAAGATTTTGGCCCCATTTACACCCAGTACACATCTAAGAGCCTCACTTTAGCAGTCCTGCAGATAGCATCCACCTTAAAAGTACTTGTTGCCAACCCTAAACCATGTAAGGTCACTGGTGCATGTGGTAAATGCGTAACATAATGGTCTATAAAGATTGTTGGATAGAGGTTTGAACCTCACCCCTGGCAAATGTAAATGTGTGTGTAGGGTAAAATTAGTTTTGGGATCTCTCGCCCACTACATCACCCATTGTCAGTATTTACAGGGGCTGGTGATGTTCCTCACCTTAGAAGTACCTTGGGACAACATCCATCCTATAAGCTCTGTGGCACGTGCAATAAATGCGGTACACTATAGTAGCAATACCTAGGTAGGGGGTTGAATCTTAGTAATGGCAAGTATGTGTGTGTGTGTGTGTGTGTGTGTGTGTGTGTGTGTGTGTGTGTGTGTGTCTGTCATCAGTATCCTATGTGTAGGTTGCTGTGATTGTGTAATAACAGGAGCCATTGTGGGGCAGGTTTTGCTAAATTATTATGTTGAGGACCCAGTATATGTCACAATGTCCACCTTACAAGGACAACAGATGTCAAACACCAGAGAGGTTGGTGTAGACAATCTTTAGCCTTACCATGTGACATTATGGATTGGTGAACAGTATAGGCAACCCTTCTAGTACACTGTCCACCCACGTCTAATACACAAACACACTTGGCTAGGCAACAACCACTGTATTGGTAGTTCCCTGCATATTGCCTCAAAGATAGTAGCCACAATGTGATTGCAGTGGTCTACATGCCTTTGACCACAACAGTGCCACTGACATCAGAAATTACTTTGATGTGTTACATCTCCTGACTGAATGTGTATTATCCAGCAAGTAAAAGGTCATGGCACCCTATTCCATCCCCTCAGTAGGCAAATAAATGTATACAGTGGCCCTTTTGCCATGTTCCCCACTGGACACCTGCAACAACTGTAGAGTTTGCAAACGTAACCCACAAAGGGAATACCGTACCTTATACACATGCCCTGTATGGACAGACGCCGCTAACTCCACTGAATACCCATATCATGCTGTCAATGACGATGCAAGCACAACCTCACTTATATAGCCAGGTCACACCAAATGAGGTCAGGACTGCTACATCAGAAGATAACAATCTGTCCACACAACAGGCCCAGAGACCGCAAGTACACTTCCACACGTCAAAGAATATGCGTGTGGGACATGTGCACAACCCAGACACTGTCCATGTTATGGAATATAGAGCACATACATGGGAAGCAGTGCACATTACTGGCCACCCGCAATAGTAACCCAGATGAGTGGATGGTGAATACAATACCCACCCCTGGGGACCGCTCCAAGGACTACACCCCTGAGCCACACTGGGGACTACTGTCATGTGTCCTGATGCCAAGGTGTTCCCTTGGCCTAGAATTGTAGAGCCTTCAGGCCCATTTACCTACTACACATCTGTGAAGCAATGAAGCTGTGGATCTCAGTACTGGTAAACTGTGTGTGTGTGTGTGTGTGTGTGTGTGTGTGTGTGTGTGTGTGTGTGTGGAGATGAATGATTTTGAGGCCATTCACACTCACTACACCTCCAATTGCCCTACTTTAGCACGCCTGCTGATGTCAGTCACCTTGAAATCACCCTTTGACCATGTTTCAGCCCTATAAATTTGTGACACTCGTGATAAATGTGTAATACTGTAGTGTAGCAAACTAGTTAGGTAGAAGTTCTAATCCTGATTCTGCCAACTGTGATGATGTGTGTGCGTCTGTTAGAGAGTGTGTGTGTGCCTTTGTTGACACCTGATTTTGTAGGCATTCACAGTTACTACACTTCCCTTACCCCTCCTTTAGCACTGCTGCTGATGTCACTCACCTTCAAAGATACCTTTTGACAGCTGTCCATCATGTAAGCTCCTTGGCGGGTGCAATAACTGTGCAACACTGTAATAGTAATACATAGATAGGGATTTGAAACTCTGTACTGGAAAGTGTGTGTGTGTGTGTGTGTGTGTGTGTGTGTGTGTGTGTGTGTGTCATCAGTATCCTATGTGGGTATTCGGGTGATTGTGTAATGACACATGTGGGTGTCTGACAAACAACATCACAGAGGGTAGTTGGAAATACCTCTTACAACATGCACTGTGGAGACAGGCCAACAAACAGGAGGGGGATGTTCCACACATGGGAACAGAATGTAAATATTGCTGTTCTACATTTAAATTAATGTTGGTTTAACAGGATTTGTATGGATAGGGCTGTTCTACATGATTTAAAGTCTGACATGACAGTATTATGTGGTTGAGGAAACCCTCACCTGTAGGGCTATCTGCAGACTGGCCAGAGTTTTGAGTCTTAGATGTGGTGTGTTACTCACACATTTCCTATCTTTCGAAATGCAGTAGCATACTCTGATTGCCTACCCCTACCACCAAATCCTACCCACCCCCAGTACTCCTATATTTATTCTAACTCTGTATCTCCTCCCCTTCCCCTTAGCCAATCCTGGTCTCTGCCCCCCCTAACATTCTTCAATTATGTTATCCTCCCCATCTCCATCCCTTTTCTGTCTGAACTCTCAGCCTTACTCCTCTCCTTCTCATTAAACACTCCCCTATCATTCCAGCTTCCTGCTCCAAATTTAAATTACTCTTATTAAGAATGACTCCACTTCCACAAACTTCCCTCACCTCTTATATAAGCATTCTCCTCCTAATAAGTGTCTTCAATACAACCTCCTATTCCTCCTACAAACTATCCCCTCCTTTTCTCCTCCACTTCCTCCACTCTCACCCATCACCACCCCATCACTTCTCACTTTCACAATACATCCCCCTCTCTACTTCACCCTAACCCTCTTCATTATTTTAAACTAAAACTTCTAACCATTTAATTTAAACCTTCTACAACCAAAGATAAATTGTGTGTCCTAATAAATACTAGTTGCAAACCAAAGGTCCTGCTCTATTCTTTCTCTAACTGGCTTGCTCTAGCAGGAGGCATTCACCCCAACCCTGGACCCAAGTCTAGCAACAATCTCACTCCCCCTATCTCTTCAAATAGTACCAACCACAAATAACTCAAACTCATTACCATTAACACCCAGAGTATAAAAAAACAAAATGGCACTCTTCCATGCTTGGCTTAATCATACTCTACCAGATATAGTAGCAGTTTCAGAGACATGGCTAAAACCCCAGATTACTGACTCTGAGATTGTACCCCCTGGCTTTCAAGAATTCAGATGTGACCGTCAAAACAAAAAAGGAGGAGGAGTAGCCTTAATCTATAATAGCCTACTGAACCTCTGTCCTTACCAGAATCCCATTCCTCAGTTCAACAATGCTGAACTAGTCATAGTAATTCTCAAAATGAAAATCTATAAAAAACATTTGTACTATGGCCATCTATATTCCCCCTGGAGATAATACTACCACTCTAGAAAACATACGCTTATGGGCCACAACTAACATTAAACTAGAGACGTACATTTTAGGGGATGTAAACATCGACCGGAATAGAATCAGTAACCTCTCCCTATCTGTCAATCTATTTAATTTCAAGCAACTAATAAACAACATCACCAGACCTAACAGAAACAACCCCCAGGGTCCACTCTGGACTGGATCTTAGTCTCCCACCCAAATAAGATCTCTCACTCTGGTATACTACCAGACACTATGAGTGACCATTTCCCAACCTTCATTCACCGAGCTACTCACCACTCCCCTCACCAACACCAATACACTCACACTCGTAATCTTACTAACTTTAACCCCTCTATATTCTCCAAAACCCTTAAACTAACAAATTAGGACAACCTAAAATCTCTTCCACTAGATAAGGCCTTAGATTTATTCAATAATACCTTCCTAGGCATTTTAAACACCCAAGCCCCACCAATAACAAAACGAATAAAATCCAGCTCCTCCCCTTGGCTAACAAAGGACACCAAAACATTTATGCTACAAACGGAAAAAAACCTGGAAACTTTACAACAAAAATAAGCCTCCTGCTGCCCTCCTTAAATATACGCAACTCCACAATCTAACCAAAAAGCATGTTACAAATAATAAAAAATCTTACTACTCCAAACTACAGTCTACCCACACTAAAAATCCTAAACAATACTGGAATTCCATTAACTCTCTTTTACACCCCGGTACCAAATCCAATCTCTGTCCTGACATCAACAAAAATGACACGGAAATTGCCACCCTTTTTAACTCCTTCTTTACAAACTCTATAGCTAAACTTACTAAGACCTTCTCCAACCACATCTCCTCCCTTCCTCCCAATCCCACTTCCCCTTCCTCTTCCCAAACCTCCACTCCTAATCCCCCCCTCTTTATCTAAAATCTGTCTCAACCTCCTACATCAAAAAGCTTCTTTCAAAACTAAAGCCATGCGCAAATGCCCCTGACAATATTCCCTCACTCTTTCTCAAGGTCGCAGCAGATGGTATTGCCATCCACATCAGCATTCTCATCAATAGGTCTATCCAGGAATCTTATGTCCCCAAATTATGGCATGCTGCCTTTATCTTACCCCTCCACAAAGGAGGCAGAAATAATAGCATCTCTAACTTCCGGCCAATAGCCATTCTTTCCCCAATTTCACAAATTTTTGAAAAATGCATCCACCAGCAACTCATGCCCTACATCATCAATAATCAACTCCTCACCCCTACACAACACTGCTTCCATCCTGGCCACAGTACAATAACTGCTCTCCTCTCTTTCTTAGACATAGTCAACCATGCCCGGAACTCTGGAAATATTGTCTCCACTGTCCTTCTCGATCTTTCCAAGGCATTTGACACCGTCTCTCATACCCATCTTCTGAATCACCTTTCTAATCTTAATCTCTCCCAAAAATCCCTTACATGGTTCAATAGTTATCTCTCTGATCTCAGGCTGTGAAATGGCAAACTGGTACCTCAACCTTCCTTCCTACCCCAACTGGGGTCCCCCAGTGGTCTATACACGGACCAATGCTCTTTAATATATTCATCAATAGTGTTCACACTACAATTCCAAACACTCAAATAGTGCAATATGCAGATGACTCCACTTTAGTCTGCTCTGCTCATAGCCTTCCCGAGCTCTAGGCAAAAACCCAATTGGCCGTCACAACTACAGAGATCTGGATGCTTCAAAACCATCTATCCCTTAATGCCAATAAATCCAACATCCTTCTTTTCTCCACCTCAAAAGCCCTCTCTCTCAGCAAACAATCCTTCAATATCATCAGCCATACCAACTCCACTATAGAAGTTGTTCCTTTTGCTAAACTTCTAGGGGTTACCATTGATGAACACCTGAAGTTCGATACACAGTCCAACTAAATATTAAGAATGCTCATCAGAAACTTGGTATGCTATAAAGAAACTCTCACTTTCTCTCCCCTTCTGCTAGGCAAACTCTCGCCACTACCTACACACTACCATCAGTACTGTACGGTGCTCCACTACTAACAAACCTCTCTTCCACCATCTCTGCAAAACTAGAAATCTGTTACAACAAAATCTCTAAATTCGCTACTAACTCTAACCACTCATCTCATCATTGTACCTCTCTCCAAATGCTTAACTGGCTAGAGCTACCCAAATACCTTGACTACCTCCAACTCACTACAGCCCACAAATTAATCTTTAAACCTACTGCATGCCCTACTCTAGCAAATATCTTACCATCTTACACACCTCACAGACCCCTGAGATCTGCCCAACCAAATCTACTGTCTGTATAGAAACCAAAACATCCGCTGGCCAGTTTCTACTATCCTCTTCCTTAGCCAAAAAATGGAACTCTCTCCCACCCTCGCTACGAATCTCGAAAAACTTTGAAGACTTCAAATCCCAGCTCCATTCCTACCTCTCCCATAATTAGCAATGTAATTGCACCCTACCTACCTAATCTTGCTCTAATGCCCCTATTCTGCTAATTCTCTCCTGTACATGTACTTCCACATGTACCTCTACACCTTGCTGTTTTTCCCTCTACAGCTTCCCCTCTCTGAATCTAGCATACTATAACATCAAAACCTTGAATGTATATAATGTAAATACTGTACATAGTTTTGTAACTCTACTCTCTCTCCCTATCTGGAAATTTTCTCTTTTCTTTCTACCTACATAAGTTCATGCTAAGAGATGCTGCTAACTAGCTACATTAATCATCTCTGACTCGTATGTACTCCACTTTTGCTACTAAACTGCCTCTCTGTACTTACACCAGATTATTTTTTCTACTAAACAACCTCCTCCTCTTCTACTCAATGTCCCCTCTCTTCTGTCACCAGAATCTTGAATTTATACTTAGTAAACATTGCACTTTCCTCCTTTATTTCTTCCACATTCTACAAAACCTATACTTCTATCTTTCAAATATTCAGTCTTTGCAAATATTAACAGAAGACTTACAATATCATAGTTTTCAATATTTTGCCAGCTTACTCTACTGCCTCAATTCAACTGTATGCTGTGCAAATGACTCTCTAATCAACTACATATATGTCATGAAGAGTATTCATTTTTTTCAATTGTAATTTGCCATTTCTCAGTATATAATTCTATGTTTGTTTTAAATTATCATGTGTTTGATTTACTTGTATGTATTATGAAACTTTTCTCCCTGGGCCTCCACTGAAAACAGGCTGTTTGAGCCCAGTGGACCTCCCCGGTTATCAAACTGGAAATAAATAAATAAATAAATAAATTGCAGTCAATACATGGTGACATCCATGTGTGTTACTGACTTCATATCCCTCAGAAGAGATATGTCACAACAAACCCTGTTACACCAGGAATTTTCTGAGTTTATCACAGCAATATGTCAATATTGGCCCTGTGTCTGTGCCTCTGTCTCCCAAGTCTGTCACCCTTTGTCCATATGTCATGCAGTAAGAGGTGCATATGTACAGTATATCATTATTTACTGACATCATTCCTGATAACAAGCCAGTGATATATCAGATTGCTAGACATGTTATGTATAGTAGGTCTTATATTTCAGGACAAAACCTGGACATTCTTTTGTAGTCTGTACAGTAGTGAGGTCTGTGTACTTATGGTGATTATTGACAGAGTGTCAGTATTGTGTAGCAGTGTATTGTGAATATGTTACTTGGCCTGTGTACAGACTGTGGTAGATGTCAGTGCTCTTGTTCCTGTTCTATCTAACACTGCGTGCTGCTCCAGCTTCTGGTACCATATCAGCGTATATGTTTGAAGGGCCAGACTGAGACATGTCCCATACCACAATCAGGCATCAGACTACACTGTGAATTGTATTATGTATGAATATGTAGGGTTAGTGTGTGAGTGGTAAATATGAGGATAGTTTTGTTTACACAGTCCATAGTACTGTACTATTAATTAGGTTTACCATAATGTGACTGTGTTGAGATTGGTTGTGGGTATGCATTTTCACACTGGTGTCTGTTACTCTGTGCTGTTACATGCCTGTAGTGCCTGCTATATTTTCAAGTACATGTGTATTCCCCCATAGTAAACGTGGGTCAGTGTTGTGGCAGTCTGCCTGTAGTTTACACAATGCTTTGTGACATGCCTAGCAGCTCAGTGTATTTACCTAGTGTGATGTTATGTCCAGATATTTGTCAGATGTACTGCTGCCTGGCCACCGTACATGTTGTGTATTTCTGAAAAAGCAGTGGGATACTGTGAAGATGTATGTCACTAACTAATGGGAAGTATGTGGGCTTGGGACCTCTACTACTCCAGTTAATATGTGTTAGGACAGACAGGAGTGTGTGAATGCATGAACTGTGTGAGCTTATCTATTCCAGTATTTGTGTTATATCTCCATTTTCATGGCTGTAAGCATCCCCTTTGTCTGGCTTGGTCCACATGTCTTGCACTAAGGAGTTCTGTGTATACCTCTGGACTGACCAGATTGTTTCAGACTGTCCACGTTTATTGGTCATATTTTTGCTGTATTCTACAGGATCATTACTGTGATTTCTGTGGTACTTCACTATGATGATTTTATGATGTCTGTCAGTAACTGATGGTGTACATGCGAGTATCAGAAGTGACATCCTACACAACATGTCTGTTGACACAACTCCTGTTACTGTAGCAAAATTCTACATTTATAACTGCAATACTTACATTACATTCCCTTGCACTAAGACATTGTGACTTATGGTGCTGAGGTATGACACCACTATAAGTTATGGGCATATGTTATATATACATACATATGTATGTATATGTATATATATATATATATATATATATATATATATATATATATATATATATATATATATATATATATATATATATATATATCTATATATATGGGTCTACTTAATATGGTTAACAGTTCATATGGTCGAAACTCATTTGGTCGATGGCTCATTTGGTCGACAACCAGTAATCCAGGCACTTAACAGGGATTTGCCCCCCTCCCCAAAGTTGTGTGACCCTGGAGTTGATATAAATAGTTAGGGGGGTGTGGGGGGGCTAAGCTCCCAGTAATATTTGTTTAATAGGCATTTAAAACATGAAAATACAGCAAAAAGTAAACATTTTTAACTAATATGGGTGGAGGGCTGTGCCCCCCCCCCCCCAACTGTATATATCAACTCCAGGGTCGCACAACTTTGCGATATATATATATATATATATATATATATATATATATATATATATATATATATACATATCCTTATGTGTAAACATGAGTGTTGTATATACCTTTTCAGTTTATATAGATGGTGCAGTGGTATGTTTACTGACTGTAGTGTACAGTGTCCTTGGTTCAAGACTTGGAGACAACCACAAAGCATTCTATAGCTATGTCTAGAATCTCAATTGCAACATCCAAATCTGCTCTGAGTTACAGCACAATGGCACAAAAATTACAGAACCAACATCCTGCCAGATAGGTTTTGTGCTAACTTTACCCCCCCCATTGACCCCTAAAGGGCTCATGCCTATACAGGAAGAATTCAGAATCCCTGTAATCACAACTATGCAGGTAAAAGCTGCACTCTCTAAAGCCAAAAACACAACATCCATGGGACTGGACAACATCCCAGGCTGCCTTTTACACAAACTTCAGAACGAACTGGCTCCCCCACCTAAGCACCATGTTCAATCATGTCAGGCTTTGTGCCCACTGAATGGTGCACAGCAACAGTTATCCCACTCCACAAATGAGGAGCCACCACTGATCCTGGGAACTATCACCCTATTAGCCTGACGAGCCTGGTCTTTAAGGCCATGGAACGTATCATCATGGAACTCATAAACAAAGACATTGGTAACCTCCAAACTCTGGACCCCACCCAGTTCAGGTTTGTGAAAGGCCGATCATGCCTCCTGAACTTGATCGACTTCTTTGAGGCAGTCACCAAAGCTGTAGATGAGGGTAAGGTGGTTCACGCAGCCTATCTTGACATCTCCAAGGCTTTCAACACCATCCCCCATTCTGGAATTATATCTAAACTCAATAGACTAGGTATAAATCACTACATCACAAGATGGGTTATCAACTGGCTCACTGACAGAACCTACACTGTAAAAGTTGCAGACTCCAAATCTGACTTCAAACCGGTGACAAGTGGAGTACCACAGGGTTCAGTCCTGTGACCTCTCCTGTTTGGTATCTACTTCTCCGAAGTACAGGCTAACACAGAAGGCCTTTGGCTAATGAAGTTTACAAATGACTGAAAACTAGGAGCCATAGTCAAGTCTCCAAATGATGTGGACATCTTAAAAAAGGACCTCACTAAAACAGATACTGGTGTCAGGGGCATGGCCTCAAGTTCAATGCCATTGTCATCCCCTTTGGTAAAAACTCTGTACCCATGAACTACCACAAAAACGGCAGTCTACTTAATGCTGAATGTGTGATAAGAGACCTTGGGACGCAGGTGGACAGTAGTCTCTCCTTTGATAATCACATCACCACAGTAGTCAGGAAATCCTTCTATGTGGCACTCCTCATAACAAAAGGGTTCTCATCCAGAAAAAAGAAGTCATTGTTCCCCTCTACTCGGCACTCATTAAACCCATTGTAGAGTACAATGCCCCTTTTGGAATGTACCTCAGAAGACATCTGCAGCAGCAGGAAAGGCCAAAAAAGTACCTCACAAAGAGGATTACTGGCCTCAAACAGATGCCCTACACTGACAGTCTCAAAAAACTCCAGCTTTACTCCATAGCATATCGCCTACTCCGAAGTGATCTCTGCCTAACATATATCAAACCCAGAGCTGTTGAACATGCTACACCTAAAGAAATCCCAATCCTTCCAAGCTACATGCTCTAGGGGCCTAAACCTTGTCACCACAATAAACAGGACATACTGGAGGGATAGATTCCTGTCCCAGAGATTTCCCATACTCTTGGACAAGCTACCCATCTATGTCAAGCAAAGTTCTTCATTAGCACTCTTCAAGAAAAATCTTGATGAGTGGATGGGAAATAGGAAATACACCCCGGGGATCACTTCTGCGGTTCTGCTCGACAGGGGCACAGGAAAATAACTTTCGTGGGTGGCGTAAGCCAGGGAACCTTGTTGGCTAGACTTACTTAAGCTCTTGGGCCGTTAGCCTAGTACCTACCTATGAACCTATAAAAACATGACTGATTCAACACTATTTTCACTAGCAAGTAGTAAACAATTCTAGTAGTCAAAGCAGTTGTTCACTAATATTCAGTACATGTACTGAATGATCTATTTGAACAAGCAACAGACATTTGTAACAGCTCAGATGGCTTAGTGGTTAAATGCTGTGACTATAGTCATGAGGGTCCTGGGTTCAAGACCTGCAAGGGCTGTTTATTGTGTTGCTAGGCAGAACAAGGACTGTTGGATACAGAGTGGTTAAGGCAGTTTTGAGCAGCTTTAAGCAGGTGTGCGTGCCAGTAAGTGGTGCTAGCATATTGTTAAATGAAAAGGAGCTTACACCATGTAGGCTTCACTTACCAGTGCACAAATCTGCTTAGCATTTACATTTAAGCAATGCTTACACCTGCTAAGCATAGCTCAGCCCTGGTAACCAGTGATCACATTCCAGTCTGATAAAATAGCAGGTTAATGACATCTATAGTAAGTGTATTTAATTCCATGTACATAACATGCTATGCTGTCATTACAGTGGCAAGGGGTGTGAGCATACTGTATGGGACACCTAAGTATACATGGCTAGTACCACAATCTTTACTCTTTGTATGTGTTTCATACATGGGTAGTATCACAGGTTATTTGCAGTCACACTTGCATGTATTGTATCATTACGTTACTACTTTTAACAGTGCATTTCTAAGTAAGAGTGGATTGCAGATTGTACTACTGGATCCATACACCCCTGCATGCAAAGCTGGACTGTGAGTACTGACTATTGTGTTCTTGGTGTGTGAGCTGTATGTTATTAAGTATCACCTATTGGATATTGATTTGATATGTGGATATTAACTGTAGACTACTATGTGTTTAGGACATGTCATTGAGGGCTGCTGTCATGTAGTAATGGCATACCTATCAGTGTCAGACATCTATCTGTCAAATCATTCATCCTAATGCATAACCTGTTGGCTAGCTAATTTCTGTCTGCCCTCTGTACAGATGTGCAGATGTCAGGTATCCATCTTGGCTGCTTACAGACAATCTATGATTGACTGACACTGACATGTATGCCCAGCTGTGTTATGAATGCCACAGCTAGGAAACCCCACCCTGTATGTACCACATGCCATGGATACCTCAACCAGACTACCACAGTAAACAGAACATGCTTTGATATGGGTCTCTAACCCAGACACTGGCCATGTTATGTAATATATGTTGCATACATGTCAATTGGAGCACCTCACTGGCCCTCTGCAAGAGCAAACCAGATAACTGGATGTTGAATTTAACTGTCACCCTGGGGATCACTCAAATGGCATCGTTTGATAGATGGCCTGCTGACAAATGTCAGGGGGCATGATACCAGTGTACCCACATGCCCTACTCTTCTCTTCTCATCTCTCCATGGACATTAGCCTGGTACACACCTAGGAACAACTGCACCTATGGACCCCAGTACTGACAAATGTGTTAGTGTGTATTACCGAGAATAATAGTGTCTGTGTGTTTGTAAACTTGCAGTTGACAATACTCTGAGGGCCTTCTCACACACTACACCCCCATTGCCATACTTAGAAATGGCTACTGCTGTAATTGACATTAAATGTACCTTGTTACACTCTTTGCCCTATGGGCTAACTGGAGCTTGCATTACCAGCATAACACTGTTCTACAAATGGGTAGATAGGTGTGGGTTACCCTTTGAGTCCTGGTAAGTGTGTGTATGTATGTGAGTGTGCATATTTGTAAGAGACCGCATTCTGAGACCACATTCTCCAAATACAATAAGCCATGCCATGCTTTATAAGAGATAGTGATGTTGCTGACATTAGGAGAGCCATGACAAACCCTCACCATACTATCCCTGTGGCATGTGCAATAAATGCATATCCCTTTAGTAGCATTGATTAGATAGACAAGGGGTTGTATTGCAGTCCTAGTCGATGTGTGATTGTGGGTATGTTAGAGCATTATCATGGGTTTCAATGAATACAATATCCAGTGTGGCATGTAAGTGCTGGGTATACTGTCTTTACACCGTGGTACCCCCAGTACATGTCCCAAGGTCCACGGAGGTAACTGATTACACTGTCCAGCCCAATGATGCATGTGCTGTGTGCAAAAACTCTGTAACAGAATGGACTCACTGACAAGGTAGTTAGCACTGCTAAACCCATGTCTGTCAAATGTGTCTATGACTGTATGTGTTTGTCAATGTGTATATGACAGTATGTCATACTATGTATTGTTCATTAACACCCAGTAAATCCCCCATTACCATACTATACAAGGCCTGCTGATGTTCTTCACTTAATAGGAAACTCGGGACACACCTCACCTTAAAAGCTCTGTGGTGTGTGCAATTAAAGCCAAACACATTAGTAGCAATACGTACCTAGGTAGGGGTCTTACTCTCATTGTTGCCAAGTAAGTTTGTGTGTATGTGAAGGGATCTACTTCAGTTTGCAGAAAATATATGTCTCAGGAGATCATTTGTCCTAGAACTAACTGGCTAAATTTAACATTTCAATGCAATCATCTTGTGGAAATACATTCAAGCAAAACTAGTAGTAGATGTGTAAATGCCCTCTTCCCCACTGTACAGCTGTAAAGCAATACATGAGTTGGTATATATACATGTGTGTGGTTGTTGTGGCCACAGCCACCCAAATTGGGGTTATTGTGGGTATCCCACCCACTTAGTGTGCTGTTATACTGTACAGTTTATGTTAATAGGTTAAGTAGTTGTTAATCACACTATGTGTGGTTCTACACCACCCCAAACCCTCCAAAGGGTAGGCTTGTGCCACCCACACCAGCACAACTATGTTTACCAATTCCAGGATTGCACTACATTGGGGAAGAGGACATTTACCCTGCCAGTACCATCGTCAATGACAGTAAACTGGCAAACTGTTTATTTCCTGATGTGATGTTTTGGCAATTTGGTCTGGGTGGAATTACATAGGCCAAAATGAGTTCACTGCAAAATAAAGTACATCCATGTGAACAGTATACTCTATGTATTGCATCAACACCAAAACGTTTGTGTGTGTGTGTGTTATTCACGGGCATTTGGTGTGTGCCACTTAGTACACTTACAATTGTCCACTGTAGAAGAGCTGCTGACATCAGTCACCATGCACTCACCTGTGTACACCCCTCAGACCTATCAGCCATGTGGCACATGCAGTAACTGTTATACAGACCTGTTACCCGTATTCAGCTGTACTCGGGATATGACACAATGTGTCACCACAGTGCTACACTCCTTGTAGGACAGGACAGCAGACCAACATCCTGCTGACACATAGAAACCTAGAACACAAACAGAATACATTACGGAAACCACAATCAGTCAGTGTTAATAACAGCTATAATGCATCATGCCTGGAGAGCTACACACCCTGACATGTAAGCGTTAATCATTCCAGTTGAAAACATGTTAAACAGCATTACATTGCTAAACCTTAGGACATTCACCCTTTGCATCAGAACCATATCAACATGTCCCTGCATTGATGGTATGGATGATAGGGATGTGGCACAGGTATCATCATATGCACAGGGTGTGTTGCAGGTTTGCCAGAGGCCTAAGCTGAGCCATTTGGTTGACATCATGTGTGTCTGTTAGGGGGTTCTTTATTAAATGGGCTGTGCAGATGTTGTGTGTTTAGGTATGGAAGTGCCCTAGCTGTGTTGGTGAAGTGTGTGTATATGTATGCACACGTCTGCCATGTGGCTGCCATATACATGGGTTTGTTGGACAGCTGCAGACCATACATGGCAGGGTGTACAGTTCACTGTCTCTGGCCACGGACATGGGAACTTTGCCTGCCAGGGGTTTCATGGGCCCTACCAGGCAGAAGACCAGATATGGTACTCTCCCCTGATGATGACAGTTGTGTACTGGATCTGCATCCCTGTTGGGACTGGCCAGGACCACGTGCACATGGCTTGCGGAATTGTGGTGTGGACCGCATCAACCCTGCAGTGCTGGTGCTGGTACTGCCACTACGGGAGCAGCCGTGAGTTGTTGCATGTCCACATAGACCGCCACCTGTTGGTGTTGCTGACCTACATCAACGTGGCTGCTGCCCTACTCCCACCACATGCTCTACCATAAACACCACATGGTCGAGGATTCCCATTGTCTCACCCAACCGTATATCCAGGTCCTCTGCAAAATAACGGTGGGCACCTGCAAGATCACAGATGTTCTCAAGTACAGCAGAATGAGTAGCCCTCTGGAGCCTCGGACTCTATCTGGTGTAACATTCCATACATGCCCGTGCCTCCATGATGGCCTGAAGTTCGATAAGGAGACACCTGCTGTGGACCTTCTGACAGGAGCATGATGGCCAGCAGCCCTCCTACAAGCACCCCTGTACATCTGCCTGTGTGGTACCTCACCAGTAATCTGGCTATGGCTGCTGTGTACAGGCACACTTGCCATAGTCCCCACACTTTCCTGTCCCATGCCACCACCCACCAACTGTCCCTCATCTATGGCCACTGGTGATGGTGTATGTATGGGCATTGTGACTGTGTATAGGGATTCGGTGCATAAAAGTGGGATGTCAACCGATGGCACAGCTTCAGCCCCTGACAACCCTGCCTGTGCCTCATCATGCCTATCATCATTACCAGAGTCTGTATGGACACTAGTAATAGATTGCCTGCAGGAGGGACCGTGACCCACCTCACCACCTGTGAGGGGCAAACAAAAAATGTAATTTAAGACCTGTATGTTATGGTTTCACACACACACACACACACACACACACACACACACACACACACACACACACACACAGGTGAGGTGGCACAAATATATTACACAGACCTCTCAATACCCAACAGTCAACATGCATGACATATGGCACTCAACAGCATGCACTGCAGCTATACTCAATTTTTGTTACTAACATTATACATCTCTGTGATGCACGAGTTGTGTTAGTAAGCGATGCCCCTTCCCCTGGAACACACTGTACCCATGTATACAGTATTGCTGAGCACCTGTACAGCACACTGGCATGTACTGTGCAACATACCTTATGAGTGTACACATATTTGCTGAAAGTGTGTATGTGTGGCAGTTATGTCTGATCTGTTGCTTACAGCTCCTATGTGTTTGTCTGACACATACTAGGGATGATATGAGAACTGATGTGAATAGTTAATGCCTGACCTCTGATTTGCAGATCTCATCACCAGCAGTGTGTATATATGAGCATTAAAATCTGATTACACTGACAACCTTCAAAGCTTAATGTGGATATTAGGTGGGTACACACCCTTGTTGACATGCTAGCCTCTTCCATGATATGCAATGGGGCCACAATACTGCATATGTTAACATTACACACATCTAATATGTGACATATGACCTGTGCAATCCAATGCAGTTTAAACAAATGTGTTAGTCATGCAGATGCTGAATGAGATGCATACAATATGTGGGTTGCATAAGTATGCACACCCTTAATACAGTGGTTTCTTGCAGCACCTGTTAAGTCAACAACAGCAGTCACTGTTCCTGGAAGGGGTATACTAACATGGCCCATCTTCAGTTGCCATCATTTGTTCACTCCACCCTACAAATGTACCTCAACTCTGTCGGATTGCAAGGTCAGCTCCTTGGAGGTCACACAGTGGCTTCACTATTGCTGTGGAGTCAGTGTTATGTCTGGCACAATTCATGACCTTCACTGTGAGCTTTGGATATATGCTTCAGTTCACTGTTGTGCTTCAGGATGATACCCATCCCCATTCTCAGCCTTATTGCAGATGCTTGACAACTATGGGCCACACATGAGTGTTATTTTGCAGTATTCCAAATTCAGAATGCCATGTTTACTGGCCTAGTTCCTGCTAATGAACATCAAACGTAAAGGTGTACACAGGCACCAGCAAGGTAAAAATGGGGATGGTAGCCCTGAGGTGGAGTGAGGTGTTGCTTGTGCACCACATGTATGTTTATGAATACTGTCTGTAGGTTTCAGCCTTGGTCATAACACCATTACACATTGCAAAATATGCCTTTGGGAGACTTGATGTTATGCATATGGTACCTGTAGGGAGCCCTGGATGATGTTTCCTGTGGAACAACTCTTCCATCTGATTACCCTAACCCATAGGCCTCACTTATGAAGATTCCAGGTAGTTGCCGACACAGGTACTGCACAGGCAATACTTGCTAAACATTCCTGCAAGTCCCTCAGTGTTGCTGCATGTTTCTGGGCAGCCTCTGTGACCAGTTTGCAATATGTGTTGCCATCTGTTTGGATGGGCACCTGTTTTTCTACATTAATGTTGTCCCATACTTCATACACACATACATGACTGTCTGCACTGTTTGCCGTGGTATATATAATGGTGAGGTAAGGCTGCATTTCCTACTCCTGAGTGCTACCTTTGAGATATGGGATCCATTTTATGGTTTGTAAGATGTGTACAAACCATGGCTGCATCTGTTGCAGGTGAGTGGGCAAATGTCATGGACATACTTCTTGGACAGCAGACCATCACTTGGTGTGACATTGAGGCCCTGTACTTGATGGCAGGTGTGTACTCAGGAAGAGTGAATGCTGTCAGTACCTCACAAGCTGCTTCCACAATATGTTATTTGGAGTGTGTGCACACATATGCTTCCTGTGTTTGTTACGGTATGTATTCCCCATATTTGCTGTCCTGACATAGGATTCCATATTACACATTCATTGCTCATGGTAGGATCACATTACAGGTTATAAAAGGTGTGGAATGTTGTATTGTGATTTGCCGTTGTTTAGATCAGGAACAGTTGCCAATGTAATAGTGGTGTGTACACTGTTGTAGCCACTGTATAAGGATAATGTTTCAGACATGTCCCTACTGTAGGCCATTTGTCCAACCATTATGTTCATCTCTGTCCACACATCTTGCACTGACAGGTTGTTAGGTATACTGCCGGACTCTTACATACCCTTCAGATATACCACCATGGTGGCCACTGTGATGCAGTGCAGTTAGCATCAACAATAAGTGAACATGTACAGCATGCATTATGGGTAGGTGTGTTAAATGTGTGCATGGCAAATAGCATGGCCATAACATGGCCAGTGTATTGGCAAACCTGAACAAAACAATTACATACTTACCAGCTACAGGCTGCTGCCCCAGTTGTATAGCAGAAGGACCTAAATAGTTGTTTGAGAGACATGTCAGTAGCCACACACCTGTGGCATTGGTACAGGGTGGGAGCAGCATTTCAGCACATCAATAGTACAAACCCACAATACTAGAGATTACGCACATCTCTTCATTACTACACTGCAGCAACAGACCATCTTATCTGACATATGCATGTATACTTTACAGATGAAAATGGGTAAGCAGCAATGGTCTACTAATGTGCCCTGGGGCCTTACCTGCATGCTCCTTGTCTATTGTGTGGGTAGCACCCACCTCCACAATGCTGTCTTGAGCTTACTGGCTTGGCTGGCGGGTGGGTGCCCCAAAGCTGGTGAGGAGCTCCTCAGCATGTGTCAGTGGGGGCTTAATGGCATGACCCCCCACATGTGGCTAGCTGGTCCCTTCTAACTGCAGCAGCATGCTGATGGATGTGGCGTGTCAGATCTGTGCAGCGATGCCACACCTGCTCATAATTGTGGTTGTGCAGGCTGATATCATTTACCCTGTGGACGAGCTCGTTCCACAGGGAGGTCCACTCCTGCAGATCCTGGACCGTGCACCCAAAGAGGATGGCATGATGGACTATGAGGAACTGGATTATTGCATCTTTTTCCAGGGGTGTGTATGTGGGCAGGCATTCCTGGGACATTGTACCTGGAAGACATAAACAGGAAAAAAGGTCAGAGGACCTCATACAGTTGTCCATGTGCACATCAACAGTGAGTATTACTTGCAAATAATCCAGACTATACCATAACACTGTAAGCTATCATGGCTTGTACATCTTGCATTACACTCCTGGCCCTGACCTGTCCAATTCCCCCACTGTTGGACACTTAATTGGATAATCCACTACACACCATTCATTTCTGTGTAGAAGGATGACAGTGGCCATCTTCCATGTGGATGGTATGTGGATGGTGGCATGAGTGTGTTTGCCTGTAGTGTGTGATGGGACTGTGAGCATATGCCTGTGTCTATGTAGGAGGCAAACTATGATGTTCTCATGCCCCATGGAGAATTGCTGCTGTTCCATCAGTCAACATTATGTCCGTGCTCACTAATGATGTGGGCAGGCGTGTGGGTGATGTGCATATCCCCCTGTACTACTGTTGTGGACAGGGTACCACTGTTCCCACCTATCCTGTCCGAAGCAGGTTGCCTGTATCCATGGCATGTGTGTATGAGGTGCGCTTTACCCTCAGTACAGGTTGACTTGTGTTACTGGCTCTGAGACTGCATACATATGTGTAGACATCGTTGCGATTGGCCTTGGTCATTTGCATATGTCTGATTTCTAGTCATAGTCAGCCTTACAGGAGGTCAACTGTGAACCTACATCCTTTATCAGATAAAGGTGTACTTGCTTCCAAATTGTGGTCTGCACCTATGTGTCCCTGTACAGCCACTATAGCAACTTATTATGTACTTTGTGTCTTGGTGGTGTCCACCAAGGGTGATTACTCTATCGTTGGTGGAGAATGGTTGTACAGGTAAGGTACTGCTGATTCCATATGGCTACAGTGGATATGAAGTGTACACATTCCTGTTACAATGCATGGTACTTGTGCAATTGGAACATGACCTTACATGTCAACACAATCCCTACTGTGATGTGTCCTATAGCCTGCTCAGTTCATTAGGGAACATAACCTGTCCTGTGGAAACATATAGGTTCATAGATTCATAGGTGTATACTAGGCTAATGAACCTGGCGCCTATACAAGTGTAGCCCATGGGATTACCCTGGAATCATGCCACCCAACCTTAGTTCCTGGTGCCTCTGTCGAGTAAAGCCACTGGAGTGATCCCTGTGGTGAATTTTCTATTTCCCATCTACTCATCAAGATTTCTCTTGAAGAGGGCCAATCAGGTTCTCTGCTTGACATATGTGGGAAGTCTATTCCATAGCATATTCACAGGTAACATATGGATATGGGCAACATCGCATTAACTGGCCTGGCAGTGGCAAAGACATGACTGTTTGACAGACAGTCTAGTGGTTGCCATATGTAAGCTGTCCTTTCCCAGGGTGTGTCAGGCTCCTCAACTGTGACCCAACCTATCCACCTCTTAGAGCATCACATGTGGACAAAGCCTAACATTAGGGGGGAGGGGGGCTATATATGGACAGATCGTAGATATGCCTATTACAAACCTATGAAGATTGTGGGTCATGCATTTCACATTACCATGACTGTGCTGAAGGTGGTGGGAACTGAAACTCGTGTCTGTCATGACTTCATTACTTCCACCTTAAGCTTTATGCCAGACTAATACAAACTAATATAGATGTTTGGAGGAACAGAACAAACACTATGATGGCTACATCTTGACATTCTGTGCAGATCTGCACAGTTGACAGGTATGGCCCATTGCAGACAGAGCCAGATGCTATGTCCATAGCATTTGTGCAGCAGGACATCATTACAGCAAGTATTGATGGCACATATACATCTTTCTTAGTCAGCTATCCCATTACAGACCAAGTACTCCATTCAATTACATGCTTCTGTGTACAGGATGTATTCCTGTTTCTTATTTCGAGGTTTTGTCTGTGTGTTTTTTGTTTTTTTGTTTGTTTTTTGGTTGTGTGTGCCTCTCTCTTTCTCTCCACTACTGGGATTGAGCGTGTTTGAGTAGGTTGAAGCATGGCTTTTGTAGGTGATGCTCATGTTCATGTGATGGCCTCTGCACCAATTGCTGCTCCCTACTTGCTAATTGGATGCAGGCAGCTGTGTAGGTCTTCCAATAGCCAATGTCATAGCAACCCACTACTATAAATAACGACATCATGTGGGTATTGTCTCTTTACCTTTCCTGTATGGAAGACATTTTTCCTATGTGTGGGCAGTGGTGTTACAGACAGCAGGTAGCAATACCTCTTACAACAGGACTTGTGGACACAGGCCAGATACATGTTTGTATAAGGCTCCATACCTAGGGACAGTGAGTGAGTGTTGCTGTTATAGGCATTGCATACTGCTAATTTTAGTGGGTTTGTGTGTACATGCTAGTTTTGCATTGAATGCAGTCTGTCTGCATAGCTCTCAACTGTGGGCCTATCCACATGATGGCCAGAGGACTGGCTGTTATGTTTTGTCTGTTCCCCACACAGGTCTTGTCCCTGACATATCAGTGACATTCACTCCGTTGATTGCTATCAATACATGACAACATCCATTTGTATTTCTGACTTCATATTCGTGAGTAAGGGTATGTTGCAACCAATCCTGTAACACCAGCAACATTCACAGTGTATAACAGCAATAGTTGAAATATGGCCCCATGTTTCAGCCACTGTCCTTCACCTACATACCAGGCTTTGTCCAGATGTCATGCAGCAAGAGGGTGATAGGTAATGGTCTATCATTATTTAGTGATGAAATTCCTGCTATCATTCCAGTGAGGCTGTGGACTCCCACACAAGTTGTGGGCTAGGGTCCATATATATACAAGGGCTACAGCTGGACAAAACATGTATGACCCTGTACAGTCTGGAGGTCAGTGTATGGAGAACACTGTTATATGCACTTGTAAGACATTTTATGGGTGAGGGGTTTTAAATGTTTTTATCTAGGCTGTTACAACATGTGAGGGATATCAGTAAAAAGAAACATTAAGGTATATGGCTGCACATTTTCGTATGTTTCACCATGGGGACAGTGGTGGGCTAGAGCTTACTGTCTTGCACACATTTCTGTTTGCCAGTGTGATAGTGACGTTTTAAGTTAAGCATTGTTATGTAACGGATACATTTACACTGTGACAACTGATACTTTTCCCCCTAGGGGGTTGAGTACAGAGTGTAATTGGAGGCTGTTGAACTACATCTGTAATTAAGTGTTGATTGATTCTTATCTTCAAGGCAAGTGTGTTTTTTACTGTTGTACTAATAGACAGCAAAGCATGTTATGTTTTACAGATTACTGTATCATATTTTTTCTTTGAGAGTAGCATTAATCAGTTATTATGTATTTCAAGCACGTAAATGCTATAATAAAAGGCATAAACAACTGAAATAGTACACAAATAAACATTTATATGTATGCAAATTGTGTGTGGTGTCATGTCCTTTGCATTGTGTGTGGGTATATGTTTCATGCAATAATTCTCATTTGTAGGAAAGAATCAGACACTGACCATTTGAAAAGGTGGCAACTATAGGAGTAATGGCTGTTTGATATGCTGTGCACCCTCTATATATACTCTCTTTATATATATCTATATGTATTTATATATTTATATATATATATATATATATATATATGTGTGTGTGTATATATATATATATATATATATATATATATATATATATCTGTGTGTATATATATATATATATATATATATATATATATATATATATATGTGTGTGTCTGTGTGTGTATATATATATATATATATATATATATATATATATATATATATATATATATATATATGTGTGTGTGTGTGTGTGTGGGTATCTGTATCATTAGAATGTTTAGTGCTTCCACATTGCACATTCCCTATGGTACACTGACTGTTCTGCATGATATGTTTGAGAAGTCATCCCTGCATCTTCCAACGGAGATGTCTTACTGGTAACTTGTTGTGGCTATGTTGTGCAGGTTCTTCGGTTCAAGACTTGCAAGGACTAGTTAACTTGCTGCAAGGCAGAACAGTTCGGCTGTGGAGAAAGGGATAATTGTAATAATTACAAGAGATCCCTATTTTGGGTCCCTTCACCCCAATTTACAGTGCCTTTCGTCAGATGTTTTGCAGTGAGTGGTTCAGAGTGTGGATCTGATGTCCGATATATAGACATGTATGTATATATATATATATATATATATATATATATATATACACATACATATATATAAATACATTTTCCAACTGCTGAATGATTGTGCTGCATAATATGTTTGAAAAAAACATCAGACATATCGACAGGTCAGATGGCTTAGTGGTAACTTGCTGTGGCTATTGTGTGCACGGTCCTGGGTTCGAGTCTTGCAAGGGGATTATTTTGTTACTGGGCAGAACAAGGGTTGTTGGATACAGAGTGATTAAGGCACTTTTACACAGTTGTAAGCATGTTTTGCGCAGCAGTAAGCAATGCTAATGTCCAGTTAAATATGCTTACAGATAGCATGAAAAGTGCTTGATCTGTGTAGGCATTGCTTAGCGCCACAGAAACAGGCTTAATCCCACTTACTACTGCTTAAAAATGCTTAGTCCTGCTAACCCTAGCGCAAATTTCTTTAAAAGGAAAGAAAAAAGGGGTGATAGGAAAGTGGTGAAAAAGGGGGCACAAAGAGGGAAAGTAGCTAGGGATGTGCAGGACAGATGTAGGGAAGGTCCATAGCTATCCATTTCTTCTATAGCAACAGCTGTGCATATATATTGAATTTGGAGGTATGTTTGGACGCTCAAACCACTGGGATAGAGGCGAGGATAACAATAATGTGTTGTGAAACCAGTTAGACCAGATTACATGTGTCCAGTGGACATGAGTGCAAAATGGACAGCTATGTATCGGGTGAAATTTTTTTTGGGGAACAGATTGCCCTTTTTTTTCCTTAAAGCTGAGAGTGGGATGTTGGTGAAGGATAGGTCTATTTGGGGAGGTAGGTTGTTTAGGAAGACAGACAATACAGACAAGACAGCATACAGGGGTGGTATATGACACGTGGGGGGAAAACACCTTGGACGGGGAGGGGTGCTTTGAAATTAGAAGCCCAAGAGCCCCAAATGGAAACAGGGGGACTGAGGTCCCCACCCATGGGCAGTCACCATTGCACCTTCATGACCACGAAGGTGGCTGTGCTGGGAGCTGAGAAGGAGGGGGCAGGCTGACCCTTCAGTTGTGCCTTGCGGCCCTCAAGCTGGCATAGCAGATCTCCAAACTCCCTTTGGAGCTTGCTACACACCAATCCCCGGACCTGACGTTGGGTGACAATATCCTGTCCATGCCCGCTCCGGGGGAGGGGGATGAGCCCCATCCCCTGAGGCGGTTCCACCCAAAGATGGTGCAGGACCAGCGGATGAGGAGGTCCAGGGGTGGGTCCCAGACATGCTGGGACATGGTACCATGGGCAGATGAGGTGGGAGAGGTGGGTCTGCTTTGGCTGGACTTCCCAAACGTGCTATGGTGTTGCAGTTTTAGAACATATGTGGGTTAGTAATAGTCAACACAATCCAGGATTAGTTATAACAGTATGCATAGATATTCCCATTAACCCAAAACACCAGATTTGGAACAATTGCATAGCAAACAGAACACATGCATATATAGAACCACAGTGGCCATTACAACAGCATGCAGGTTACATTGATAGCAGCAGGCCACTAATATTGTATTTCGGCATGGAGCATTAATAGAAATACATTTCAATATTTGTTGAACAATAGGACATATGTCCCAACATTAGGTTTGATGTAAACCTACCCATTGATTGGTGTGTTTAGATTATTGTTGCAGACTGCAACACTAAATGCCATACAATACCAGAGTAAACACAACCAGTCCAAGATTTAAAACATTATCTCAACAAATGTAAAATAAAATAAAAATAAATAAAATTGTCTGGTTTATTCTGTACAACCCATACACAGATTTTATACTGCCAGGTGACTTTCTACTACTTTATATTTATTTGGTATGACTACTACAAGCAGGATTGTTACTCACCGGCCTCGTGACACAGCCTTTGCAACCTTCTGGCATGGGCTTCCTAATTCACAGCCCATTCAGATGCAGCTGTAAAGAGAATAGAGAAATATTTAGCCATACCTATCCATTACATAAACAGGCTGGACTTTGGTAAACAGTTATTGATATGAATACTTACACACTGCTGGGATATCACCCCTCTGCCTTGCTTCTTGGACCCACTCGTCCAAGAGCTCCGTTTTCCTCTGCTTCAAGTCAGCATAGTGGTGCCAGACCTGCTCACCAGTCCGAGGGATACCAGTGGCACTGGTGAGATCACGGGCAAGACGGTCCCAGGCTTCCACTTCAAATTGGGAGCCCTGGTAATGGCCCTGCAGCAGTCTATCATCATGGTTATTTACCAGGAGTCCTACCATGACCTTGGAATCCTGTATGTCCCAGTTCTGCACCCGGAAGCACATGCCCTCGTCAACACCTGCCATTTGCCTACAGTGAGAAGCTGCAACCAGTTATGAGCTGTATTCCTGCCAGTGGAGTTTAAATATTGCCGATTTCCTGCCCTTTTCCTTGATTGGACTTCTTTGAATATGCTGAGCTGAGCTAAGCTATGGGCAAACCTGCTTAGCTAAGGTTGTCAGTGCTTAAAGGGGCAGGTTCAGCACAGCCTACCAATGCGCAAATCCACTTAGCTGGGTTACTTATAGCAGTCATATTTACACAATGCTTACACCTGGTAGGCAGAGCTGTGCAATGCTTAGCATTGCTTATTTTTTATTTTATAGACTATCTGCTGTATGGGATTGATTCATCATTCATTACATATTATAAATTTGTTACTGTCCCTGACATCCCCCAATATGCTTTTATTACATTCATTCATGTGTGACTATGTTGTACGGGGCACTTGTGTTTATATGGGGATTTCACAGCTTTATTAAAGTGACACCTCACATCTGGACCTACTACAGTACTCTAGATAACAAATATATGTTATTTAGTAGCTAATTATAAAAATAAATATTTATGTACTGCTTTCACATGTAAAATGCAAATTGGTTACAGTGGGGATCAAACCGGGAATGGCTGGTTGCAAAGTGTACACTCTAACCACTACACTATTTCATAGGTTCATAGGTTCATTTACTTAGTATTCAGGCTAACATGCCAGCCATTGTAAGCCCTGCCTATTAAATTTTGTGAGAATGAACCCTTCCCTTCACCTTGTGTTTGTAAGGCAAATACCTTAACCATTAGGCCACCCTCCCACTACTTATGTTGAATGTCTCTTGCTATTTAACTTTTTGTGCTGTTTAAGCTGGACTAAGCTTAGCTAAACAATGAGCACACCTGAGCAGCTACGCTTAAACTTTATTGCATGTTTAAAAAAATTATTTGTTGTATTTTTTATTTGTACCCTTCAGAATATCCCTGGTAATGCCAAACCTGTTATTCTATTAACTTTTTGCTTTGTGGGATGATTGTCCCTTTTGGCTTTGTCTAAATTCCTTACTCTGACGGGTTGGGAGGTGTGTGCTATGTGCTTATGCTACATGTGTTATTCTATCCACTTTTGGCTTGGTAGGGGCGATTGTCCCTTATGGCTTTGACCAGATTTCTTACCCTGACAGGTTTGGGGTGTTATGAGCGTTCTCGCTCATTTTAATTGATGAAAGGCCATTCTGGAGTGTAGGGGGTGTGTGTATTTTGAGAGCTCTGCTCTCAGACACACCCCTTGCGCTCGTACATGGATCCATGTCCATTTTAGAGGATGGCAGCGCACCTTCATACATATGCATGGCGCGCTGCCATGCTGAACAGGAATGGTCCCTGCTGTGCAGGAATAACTTATTCCTGCATGGCTGCTTGCTGAATCCGGCAGACTGTTTACTTCTCCCTTTCTCAGATGGTAAAATGAATTACATTGCTTGGCAGAATTTTGCAAAGCAGTGCATTAAAGTTTATAGATTTTACACTGTCTCTTTGATAATATGTTTATATTTTTCCAATATTTTTGTCACTTTCTGCTTTTTAAACATGTGTTTCTGAGTAGTAATGTCACATTCCTTCTGGAAGCTAAAAGAGTTATGTGCTATTTGGTATTCAAATATTATGTTTAGATGTCTAGATTTTCGACTGCATTTACCTAATTTTCCAGGACATTTGTTCCTATTTTCTGTGTCTGCAGTTTGAAAGGTATATGACAATGGATACCAATTTCATGGTTTACATACTCAAGACACTGACAGCCTGAATACACAAATGCTCATAACACATGAAATCAAGCCTGTATAGTTTTCATGTCAACAGTACAGACACTACTATTCAAAGAGAGCTTGTTTTTGCTCCACACCACCTTACTTTATTATTCTTATTCTATAGTTGCTGCATTTAAGGAGTAGCAATCATTTAATGCATGCAAAACCATATTACTCTTTCTCAATGAGACTACAGTTTTGGGCAGTGCTAATAACTGTATTTATTTGACCAAACAGATATCACTACTGGTTTAATTTCTCCATTTATTTGGCAGGGTACAGTTACAGTTCATGAAATTGGAATTGTTTAGATCTTTGATGTTAGCCAAGAATGCTCTTCTCAGCACTCACAATGTGCCCAGAATTGTCCTACTACTATTCAATATGCTTGGGTATCCTTCTTTCCACATTGCTATCTTCACTCCTATGTGAAGTCAGCAAATAAAAATGAAATAAAACAAGTAAAAAACACAATGTGGCATTAAAAATAATGCTCGTAAACACCAAAACTGTAACTCCAAGAGCAGGATTCCAAAAGAATTCAAAATGACCAAAATAATAAAACAATTTAGTGAGAGCTTTCATCACCAAAAGGACAGGACTTCATTAGAATACCACCACAAGTAACACAATTCCTTATATATACACACACATGTAATTAATCATTAATTAGTTAAAACAAATAGTAAAAAATGTGCACACCATAAATAAAGAATAAAAAATACATAGTTAGATATAACACAACTCAAAAAAAAGATATGCTATGTTACAGTTTCATAGCTTTCAGCTGAAGTAAAGGTTGAATAGAAATGTGCTCATTTAAACCAAGAAAAGTATTTTCATATAGCTTGAACTGCCAAAGCAGTCCTCTAAACTCTAGGACTACTTCCCAGCCACCACCACGGGAGTCTTGTTTAACTTGTTCCAAAATAGTGAAAGAACATTTTTTTGTATGTTAGGCATGATAGGGTATGCTTATATAAAGAATTATTCTCATTTTTATTCAGAATATCATAACAGTGCTCATAATTTCTTTTACGTAGGCAACACTCAGTTTTGTCAAAGTAAAAAGCAGAGTATCCTGAGCACTTAGCTGTATATATATATATATATATATATATATATATATATATATATATATATATGTGTGTGTGTGTGTGTGTGTGTGTGTGTGTGTGTATGACACCTTTAGAAGAACAATTACCCTTTAATAAAAAATATCTTGGAATTAAATATATTATTAAGTGTTAAAGTTTCACCCTGCAAAATACAGCACCGTTCACAGTAACCACAATGATCAGTACTATACTTAGGTCTAAAAACCAGTGTGTCATTATTATAAGCTGATTCAAATAAATTCTAGAAAATTAGAGGCTGTTTTATATGCAAAAATATGGCTCAGGTGCCAATAATTTGTAAATCGTTGGGCTTGTCCTTAAAGTATTCCAAGTTTTCCTAACAATGTTCTTGATATTTGTGGAAAGATAATTGTACTAGATCACTAAAGCTATTTCAAAGCTACCAGATGTTTTGTTACAGACCATATCTAATAGACCTGTACCCAATGGGGCTTATATTTGGAACCAGACTCATAAAGTAACTTTCTACTGATGTCTTTCACTGAATCTTCTGGGTAACCTCTAGCAATGAACATATTAACCACAATATCCAATTCAGTAGCAATATCATCATTAAGTGAGATAATCCTAGCTATCCTAATAAATTGCCCTTTCAGTAAGGTCCTTTTTTGAGATTAACACTGACAGCTAGAATAATGTAAATACGAATTACTAAAAGTTGATTTTTCTGTAAAATTCTTCATGAACAACCTTTTCCATGTGCATACTCAATGTATACAGATAATTAATCTTAAACTGTCACAGCTAGCATACATCTTACAAAATCAGTTGTATTCATATATTTCATAAAATGATAAAATTTGTAATTTAAGACTTAGGGCCATTCCATAAAATAAAAATATCATCCAAAAACCTAAAATATAGTTCAACATATTTAAAAAATGCCAAATTAAGCAAATGTCTAGCTCTTCTCCTAAGTCAATAAGAGAAGGCTGGCATATAATGGGGCACAAGACATGCCCATAGCTACTCCCCTAGTGTTTTTAAATAGTTCACATTCAAAGAAGATATAGTTATTACCTAAAAGTTAAGAAATCATTTTAACTATTAAATTAAATGTAACATTAGAAAAATATGTTTTGCTGTATCAAACTATTGTGAAAAAAATTAATGTCCTTCATCTTTAGGTATAAGTGTAAATAAATCCATTGCATCATTTGTGAGGAAAATCACATTGTCTTGCCATAAATCATTCTTAAGTTGCCCTAAAAAGTCCAAAGAATCTTTGAGTAAATGGGGAACCATCTTGTAACTTGGCTTTAACCATTTATCTAATAAAACAGCCAAAGAGGAGGTCTTTGCAGCCTGAGCAGCAACTGTTGGTCTAAAAAGGGGGATTACTAATATCTTCATGAATTTTGGATATGACAAAAATTGTAGTTATAGCCAGCTTAGCAGTTTTCAAAAATAATTGTCGGTCTTAATGTCAGTTCTTTGATTATATGAAAGATCTTTTAAATTTGAACCAATTCTACCATATGCTATGCTTATTTCATTCCTCAAAACTGGGTATAGGTATTCGTGTTATGTATACATAGCACTGTAATAATTAGTAGAATTGAAAAGAACAGCCCTACCCTGTTTTTCAGGTTTCATAATGCATAAACTATCTGAAAGAACCCTTTCTTTGGATAGGTTTGCAGGAAAAAAATGATATTTCTGATTAATCTGCAAGTCATAAATGCCACAAATTACTGCCTTTTCAAATACATTAATGATAGGGTGTAGCTGGAGATTATAAGTACTCTTCTTCTTAATATTATTACCATTCACATTCTCTTTCATCTTATCATTAAAATAAATAGCTAAGTTTAGTTTCCTTCTAAATACTTTCACCTGTGCCAATGGATCGGCTACACTGAAATCTCCAGAAGATACAAATTAAATTTTCGGAAAAGAAAAAAATATTCCTTAATAACAGGTTTGTTCATGTAGTAAAAATGTGATAGCCCATATAACGGGTAATTGTCCTCTAAAGTCTCTACCTCCTTTTCACCCATGTTTTCTTGGGGTGATAGCCATCATGAATGACTGGGTAGGATGTCAGTGTACTCTGCCCTGGATCCGCAAACTGTTTGGAATGACTTTTCAGCCATTCTGAACTACAAAGGATCAAAAATCCTGCTGATCAAAGTTAACAGAAGTTCAACATCACCCTCCATATGAAAATCATATACTCCCCTAGTAAATTTTACCTGTTCAGAAATAGGGTAAGCCCCTTTAACCTTAGTAAAAGTAGAGTGAGTTTTAATGGGGTAAGCTTCATCGTTATCATATGGTTTAACATCTCTAATTTCTCTTTTCCCTTTTAAATACAACATTACATCTCCTATCAGCATTATGAAATACTTTCATATAAAAACCTTTGTGTTGCTCAAAAAATAAGTCCTGTTGGATTTCGAAATTTAAATTCTCTACTTCAGCTAGTAATATAACAGTATTCACATCATTGTATTTAATCAATGTATACATTAATTCAAAACTGGGATGATCAGACATAATAATAAAATCAGCATAGATCTCATTATCATACCCTAACCCAGAAGGAAACTTAAACACCCAAAGTCCTTGAGGTACTATTGTCAACTTCAAACAATGTCGCAAATGCCCATTGTCTATCTGTATTGTTTTGACTTTCATTTTTTTTCCAATAGACCAGTCACATCCTTCAATGATGTCATGTTGTGGTGAATAAAAATTAGCTGCAACAACCTCCGGATACAACACAATGACTCGCACAATAAAATATTACACAAATGGCTAATGCTAATTAAGTAGCACAACAAATAACCCATGAGCCCTTATCTGAATAAAGGTTTTGTGAGGAGTCAAAGAAGGAATGATCTCAACTATACACAACAAAGCACAGGCAGCACTGAGTTTTAAAATAGTCCTTAGCTTCCAGTTTGGACGAGACCTCCAACAAGGATTGCATTGCAATGGTATAAGGCACACAAAGGAAATATATGTTCTAAGCATACCTCTCAACTGTCCATATTTTCACAAAATGTCCAGATTTTTGGCTCATAGTTATGGTCGATTCTTCATAACATTTTTGGTTTTCTGGCAAATCCCTGACCATTAAAGTAATGAAGTAACCGAATAATGACAGACATTTGAGTTTCAGGCTTCATGTCCTTCATAAAATTCACATTAATGCAAAATCTGTTATTTTAGCAACTTTCTATGTTTATAAGAGCAATATTTAAAATCTGTCCCTACTTTGCATCTTTGTCCCCATTGTTTTGGCTCTCTCTAGAGTTCTTGCATTAAGAGGATGAGAAGTCTGCTTCTAAGACATGTAAAGCAAAAGATGCCTACATACCAGCACCTGCTTCTTGACCAGTAAAATTGAATCTTTACATTAGGAGTTGAAATACTTGCAAGTCATGTTAGTTTTGGGCCTAACATGGATGCCATCCAGTGAAGACATATGTTGGGAGGATACATTCTCTTCTAATAAAGTTATATTTTTGCCAGAGGTTGCAAAAAGACGTATATGTCATTGATATATTTAATATGGATATTGGAAATATAAAATGAAGCCAAAGAAATTAAAGAAAGGTATCTTTTTCAGTCATATAGCTGAAAAAAAGACACTGCAGGCAAACAAAGAAAATGCATAGAAAAGAACTGGTGTGGAAGTAATTGCAGTAATATTTATTTCATACTTACAACAGCTTTTTATTTCTTCTGCAGTGATTATCAGCCTTTTTCATAGGCAGGCTCTCCAAAGGTTTGACAAAGTACAGAGTCACTGATGATTCTGTTTTCTTGTTCCTAGAAAACAATAAGGCACTGTAATTGAAAGGAAAATTATCTATGTAAGGTCACTGTTAATGTCAAATGGGTGAAATATATCAACTGTAGTAGACATGAGAAATCAGCAAGTAAAGATGCTTAAAGCAGCTGAGTTGCTTAGGAGAAGTGAAAAAAAGCAAATTGACAGTATAAAAATAAAGGCTGATAAACCTTGCCATGTACTCTGCTGTTGAAAAGTGTTTTTGCCTAAATGCAGTTGTATGTCTTCTCCTTTAAGCAGATTAAATGTCTGTTGGGCAGTTTCTTCATCAAATGTAATGAATCATATTAAATCTTTGTTGATTTGTCTCTCCCACAACTGCCATGAATATTCAAATATTTCATACAAACCATGTATTGTCCATTTTTCAAAGGGGTTCATTGGTAAAAAACTTTGCATTTTGTCTGTTGGGCATTCATTCATGTTTATGCTAAACAAACTGAGCTTGCAGCTTTAAGTGTCAGTGCCAATGGCCTGAGAGTCAATACTCATCCATCAAATAGTGCAGACACAGATAAAATTAACATTACTTTTGCACATTGCAAGAAAAGGAATTCATTTTACAAAAGTTATTCAGTGCTCTAAGAAGTGTAACAGGGCACATCATTCCATCTGCAAAACATCTGGCCATAGCACAATACCCTTATGTAACATTATGTGACATCCTTATTTAGAACCCTAGAGTTAATTTCAGTTAATGCAAGCTGTAATATGCAATGTTATCTGATTTCTTTAAACAAATCTTATAGGAATGCTTATGGCAATTTTGTGATATGTATAGAAACTGTACATACCCAGGCCAGTAGGACAGTAGCAACAGAGATGTGATGATTACCCATGAAAATGACCATGAAAAACTCATTCTGTAAAAAAAATCTATTCACAGTATTGCAACAGAACAAAAAGGTAAAAAAGTGTCTAGTCTAATTAAATGCAGTTTATTTCTTACAGTGCTAGAATGGCCTCCCTGAAAGGAAAGCAATATATTATTGAGGTGTTAGCCAAATCAAGTTGTGCTTTATCACTGGATACCAGCACACATGAGATTATAATGTGTAATGAGGCATAAAGCAAAGCCGAGTGTCATATAAAGTGGAGATTGCCAGTGATGTGTGTGTGTGTGTGTGTGTGTGTGTGTGTATCTATACTTATACATATATATAGATATAAATTATATATATATATATATATATATATATATATATATATATAGAGAGAGAGAGAGGTCTACTTTGATTCACTGAAAACTCATTTCAACGAATTACAAAACACTCACACCAAATCGCTGAAAGCTCAAATCACTGAAAACTTATTTCACTGAATCGCATTTCACTAAATGTAAGTTCAGTTGGGGAAATAAAACTTATATGCCCTTTTCTTCATTGTAGTGCTATCCTGGAATTAGTATGCATATATATATATATATATATATATATATTATATATAATACATATATATATATATATATATATATTGTTAGTGGGGTGTGGGGGACACAAACCCCCACATTGGGGGTGTGGGGGCATAGTCCCCCACCTACCTAACTTTTATATTTATGAATCTCATTTCACTGAAAGCTAACAATATAAAACCAAAAGTAGATGGGGGGATCCCCCCCATACCCCCTAACTATATATACTAACTCCAGGATTGCACTACAGTGGGGAAAAGGGCATATACATTTTATTTGCCCAAAAGTACTTACATTCAGTGAAATGAGTTTTCAGTGATTTGAGCTTTTAGCGATTTGGTGTGAGTGTTTTGAAATTCAGTGAAATGTGTTTTCAGTAAATCAAAGTAGACCCATATATATATATATATATATATATATATATATATATATATATATATATATATATATATATATATATGTGTATATATAGATATATATATATATATATATATATATATATATATATATATATATATATATATATATATATATATATATATATGTATATATAGATATATATGTATATATATATATATATATATGAATAGAGAGAGAGAGACAGGTATACATACACACAGACAGATAGATGTTGAATCAATGCATTCATTTTTTGGAAGATACATAAAAGAAATAGTTAAAACTAGCTCTACACTTTATAAAAGAAGGTTTTAATAAATTAGCTGTGAAAGATGAAAATAGAGGGTCTTATGTAGCTAAATGCCTGAGTGGTAACTCCATCAGAAGTTTTATTTTTTCTGTGCTGGTCGCTTTCATTTATCTTGACTTCCACAAACAGCCACAGTATTATGACAAGGGCATGCAGGCACTAACTATTCTTTAAGTTTCCCCCTTTGCTTGCTGCCAGGTGCTGCCAAACTTACACCTTGAAAACTGCACCATCCACCCTCATTGCCTGTGTGTGCTCACTTCATTTCTAAGGCTGTTTTACGCATGTGCATATCTGTGTCTGGATCTCTTAACCATGAAAACTACATTGATGAGGATGGACAAGCACATCCATTTTTGACACCTTTTTTAAATTATCACTTAAGACATAAGCACACATACATCAGTAGAAAACAAACCATATTTTTTATATTCATGCATTGTGCAGTACATATGTTTTCCTTCTTAACAGTTGCTATTGTTCACTTCCACAATACATAAATTGCTCAGTTCCTGCCTTTCTCTAAATATCACCCTTACTTCTATTTCTACTGCAAAGTCTCTTCTCTTCAAGTACTGTTTTATCTTGGAGTCCAAGACAGCTATAGAAGATTTCATCCCCAAGAATATTCCAAAAGTTAAGTCTTCCCTGTGACAGTTGCATAAATCTACAATAGCTGATATACAAAGGAAAAATTGAAACTCTCCAAAACACAGATTAGTGGCCTGCTACTTACTTAGCATAATTCCAACATCAAGGTATGTCAAAGTTTTTCCGACATATCTCAGTCTGTAGCTTAGTATAAAATTCACAGTTATTGCACTTTTGTCATGGGACTTTAAAATGTCAGTTGCTTCTACATTGCATGTCTGTCTGATAACCTTTCATGTCCAAATGCCTTATCAAGTTAAGTCTTCCCATTAATAATTTAAGTATAACTTAAAAATCATCAGCTTGAAGAAAGGAGATATATGCCATAACTTCTCCAGCAAAGCCTATTTGGATCATTTCAGTTCTCCATATATACTTTATGCATAGATTCCTAGCAATGACTACATATTCCAGTTTTGTTCAAATTAATGTTTTATATAGGTTCATAGGTTGGTACTAGGCTATCGGCCCTAGGGCCTGTAAAAGCCTAGCCAAACAGTTCCCCTGATATTTCTTCCTACAATATTTACTTCCCTGGACCCCTGTCTAGCAGGACGACTGACATGATACCCGGGGTGAATTTCCTATCTCCCATCCAATCGTCAAGGTTCCTTTTGAAGAGGGTCAAGGAGGTGCTCTGCTTGACATGTATAGGTAGTCTTTTCCAGAGTATGGGGAGTCTCTGGGTCAGGAACTTATCCCTCCAGCATGTTTTGTTCATTGTGATGACAAGGTTTAGATCACTGGAGCGTGTGGTTCTGAGGGATTGGGATTTCTTTAAGTGGAGCATGTCCAACAGCTCAGGATTTGACATGGCCTTGTACGTTAAGCAGAGGTCTCCTCTGAGTAGACGATATGCCACAGAGTATAACTGGTTCATAGGTTCATAGGTTCATAGGTTTATACTAGGCTATCTGCCCTAAGGCATTTATAAACCTAGCCCAAGTGTGTTTTTTTAGATGGTCAGCATAGGGCATCTGCTTTAGGCCTGTGGTTCTTTTAGTGATGTATTTCTGCAGCCTTTCCAGCTGTTGCAGATGTCTTGTGAGGTACATACCAAATGGGGTGTTGTACTCTATAATGGGTCTAATGAGGGATGAGTACAGTAGGACAATGACCTCCTTTTTTCTGGATGAAAAGCCCTTAGTGATGAGGTGTGCCACATAGAAGGATTTCCTGACTGTTGTGGCAATATGGTTATCGAAGGTGAGACCACTGTCCACCTGTGTCCCTAAGTCTCTCATCACACTTTCGGTGTTTAGTGAACTGCCACCTATGTGGTAATTCACAGGTACATGTTTTTTCCTAAAGGGGATAACTATACATTTCTTGGCATTAAGCTTGAGCCCATGGCTCTGGCACCAAGCATCTGTTTCTGTAAGGCCCTTTTGTAGAATATCCACATCATTTGGGGGATTCAGTAATGGCTCCCAGTTTGCAGTCATCTGCAAACTTTGTTAGCCAGAGTCCCTTAGTGGTGGCATGTACTTCAGAGAAGTAGATGCCAAACAAGACCGGTCCCAGGACTGAACCCTGAGGTACTCCACTTGTCACTTCTTTGTAGCTAGATTTGTAGTTGGCTACTTTTACAGTCTGGGTTCTGTCAAAAAAAAGCCAGTTGGCAACCTATCGAGTGATTTAGGGATTTATGCCCAGCTTAGTACTTTTATCTATGATTCCAGAGTGGGGGATGATGTCGAAGGCCTTGGAGAGGTCCAGATAGGCTCTGTGGACCGCCTTACCCTCGTCCACAGCTCTGGAGACTGAGTCAAAGAAGTCAATCAGATTCAGGAGACAAGATCGGCCCTTCATGAAACCTAACTGGGTGGGGTTGCCAATGCCTTTGTTTATAAGTTCCATGATAATGTGTTCCATGCCCTTGCAGATCAGGCTCGTCAGACTGATGGGACCATAATTCCCGGGATCCAAGGTGGATCCCTCCTTGTGGAGTGGGATAACTGTAGCTGTGTGCCACTCAGTGGGAACAAAGCCTGAAGTTAGGCTATGATTAAACATGGCACTTAGGTGAGGTGCCAGTTCATTTTATAGTTCATGTGGTACACAGTCTGGGATGTCATCTGGTCCCATTGATGCTGTATTCGTAGCTTTGGAGAGTGTGGTTTCTACCTGTGTGGCCGTGATTCCAGGAATTTGGCAATCTTTTGGTATTGAGATGGGCCCTTTAGGGGGTGAGAGGGGGGTGAAGTTGGTGCTAAATCGATCTACCAGGATATTGGCAATATCCTTGGGATCAGTACATTTAATGCCCTTCTGTTGTAGCTCAGAGCAGATCTGAGCATTGCCGTTTAGATTCTTAACATATCTATAGAATGCCTTGTGGTTGTCTTTGGAATCGTTGGCAATTTTATTATCGTAACTAGGTTTGGAGGATTTTATGAGGGATCTCAGCTTCTTACTGAGGCTGGTAAGGGAGTTTTTTGCATCCTGGGATTCTCCTCTTTTCTGCAACAGTTTCTTCCTTCTGTTGTATAGTTTGTTTATGGCAGGGGACCACCAGATTGGCTTCCTTTTTTTTGGAGGAAAGCGTCTTGGTTCTGTTTGGGATGGCACGATTCATGCACGACTGGATGTGCTCATACAGTGCCTTAGCATAGGATTCAGCAGTCAAACTTTCATCTCCCATCTGTATGGGTGCCATGAAGTTTGTCACGTCTGACTTAAGTAGCATGAAGTTGGCTTTGGAGAAGTTTTTTACAGAGGTTTCCTTACTGGGGGGTGGGGGTGTGATGTGGTTGTCAAGGATGATTTGCTTATGGTGAGACCTGACCAATGAGGTGGTGACCACTAGTGTGGAGCATCTATCTCCCATGTTGGTAATGACCAGGTCTAGGATACTGGAGCCCCTGGTGGGACAATGTCTGTAATCATATGTAACACGACCATTTATAAGTTAGTAAGTCGAATGGAAGTAACATTTCTGAAGATGTTAAATTTAACAGATCTTAAAATATATCCAAGCCACATCTGTATATGAGTTCTGAAGATGATTTTTAAAAGGTACATTTTTATTCTTGTATATGATTAAATATAAGGAACCTCCCCCTTTAAAAGAATACTGTGTATGTTACATTTTGACTAAATTTAGGAATATAGCAGCAATACTGGATAAGTGACCATAGTGACCACAAGATGCCTAGCAATAAATAAATAAATAAATAAATAAAGATGCATACCATTTTGTATGTGAATACATTGTTTAAACTTAAAGTTGACTTAGTTCTTGTTGTGAGAACCATCTCTGTGCAGCTTTGTTTGTTATTTGTTTGTTGGTATTTGTTATGAGTGGTGCACAGACATATTTATAGATGCTATCTTATATACCTGATTGTTTTTTTCCTCCTACCCCCATGTTGCTCAAGTAAAGGTGGGTCCTGGGCTTAACATTTCAGCGCTGATGATCAGCTCTCTTATTGTCAATGATTAGCATTAATTTCTTTCCACAGAAAGAGAGTGCAGTCTCAGATTTAGTATATATTAACAGCACAGGGATTGGGGGAAAACACAAACATATTGGTTGTATGTAGGCTGCTCCCTACAAAATAAAAAGTAGCTTTTCTGCACCGTTTATTTGCATTTATTATTACATTTGAAGTTGTTTCATTCTTGAGTATTTTTAAGGCTGTGAGATTGCTGTTTTGTAAAGGCATCAGAATACATAGAAGCTGTACTTGAAGTGTGAAATATATTGATAATTTTGAAGATTAAAAAAGTGAAACAAATATATAGTAAATGGAAGTCTATACAAAAATAAAAAAAATAAAAAAAAAAGGAAGAAAGGAAAAAGCCATGGAGCTTATAACACTATAACAGAACACTGAATAATTCTAAAGTGGAAGGACATCTCACTCCACATGCTGCTGTTGTTACTTCCATTCGACTTACTAACTTATAAAGAGGTCGTGTTACATATGATTACAGACATGCCATTTTATTTCTCAAATAGAAAAAATGGTAAAGTCTTGAGATTATATCAGAAATTATAAGTCTATCAGCTTATACTCATTTGTAGTATTGCTATAATAATTATTGCTATTATTATTATTATTAAAGTAGAGTCTCAGATAGAACATTCTCGGCACTGATGAGATTCTGCTAAGTTTTGAAAAGACAAATGTTATATCAGATAGTTTCCATGCAGCTGGAACTGTTCCTGATTTGAATAGATTATTAAAATGGAAGTTGGTTTTCCTCTTCAATTTATTTTTTTTTAAGATTAGACAGTATAACAATTATCAGGATAATAGGACCTATGGGCATAGTTCTTTTGATTTTTCACAGTGTATTGTCAATTTATGTGATAATTGGATAAGAGTCTTCAATGGACAGGTTAAGCTTTACAGCAGCAACAGAATTATTTTTACCAATGCTAAGGAAATGAAAATTATCATTGAATGATCTAGTTATTGACATTGGGTCTTATAGGAAAAAACACATTGTCAAAATCCATATGGTCACAATGCAGATAATTGAAAAAGTGACATCATTGATATCCACATCCCACCCCTACCCCCCATTAAGGAAACCACAGTAAAACATTTCTCCAAAGCCAACTTCATGCTTCTTAAGACAGAAGTGGTGAACTTCATGACATCCATGCTGATGGATAAATACAGTTACAACTGCTGAATCCTACACAAATGCACTCTATAAGCCCTTACACGAGTGCATGGATCGTGCTATCCCAAAGAGAACCAAGACGCTATCCTCCAAAAAAAGGAAGCCAGTCTGGTGGTCCCCTACCATAAACAAACTGTACAACAGAAGGAAGAAACTGTTGCAAAAGAGAGTAAAATCACATGAGTGGAGGAGCTCCCTGGTCAGCCTCAGTAAGAAGCTGAGATCCCATATAAGATTTTCCAAAGCTAGCTATGAAAACAAAATTGCCACTAAATCCAAGGATAGCCACAAAGCATTCTATAGCTATGTCAAGAATCTAGATGGCAACACCCAAATCTGCTCTGAGTTACAGCACAAAGGCACGAAAATTACAGAACCAGCTGATATTGCCAACATCCTGGCAGATAGGTTCAGTGCTAACTTTACCCCACTCTCACCCCCTAAAGGGCCCATATCTATACAGGAAGAATGCAGAGTCCCTGTAATCACAACTATGGCGGCAAAAGCTGCACTCTCTAAAGCCAAAAACACAGCATCCATGGGACCGGACAACATCCCAAGCTGCGTTTTACATGAACTTCAGAACGAACTGGCTCCCCACTTAAGCACCATGTTCAATAATAGCCTTGCATCAGGCTTTGTGCCCACTGAATGGCGCACAGCAACAGTTATCCCTCACCAGAAAGGGGGAGCCACCACTGATCCCAGGAACTATCGACCTATTAGCCTGATGAGCCTGGTTTGCAAGGCCATGGAACGTGTCATCATGGAACTCATAAACAAAGACATCGGTAACCTCCAAACTCTGGATCCCACCCAGTTCGGGTTTGTGAAAGGCAAATCATGCCTCCTAAACCTGATCGACTTCTTTGAGGCAGTCACCAAAGCCATGGATGAGGGTAAGGTGGTTCACACAGCCTATCTTGATCTCGCCAAGGCTTTCAACACCATCCCCCCATGCTGGAATTATAGCTAAATTCACTAAACTAGATATAAATCCCTACATCACAAGATGGGTTGCCAACTGGCTCACTGACAGAACCTACACTGTAAAAGTTGCAGACTCCAAATCTGACCTCAAAGCATGGACAATTGGAGTATCACAGGGCTCCGTCCTGGGACCTCTCCTGTTTGGTATCTATTTTTCTGAAGTACAGGCTAATACAGAAGGCCTCTGGCTAACAAAGTTCGCAGATGACTGCAAACTAGGAGCCATAGTCAAGTCCCCCAAGTGATGTGGACATCCCACAGAAGGGCATCACTGAGACAGATGCCTGGTGTCAGAGCCATGGCCTCAAGCTCAATGCCAAAAAGTACAGTGCCATCTCCTTTGGTAAAAACTCTGTACCCATGAACTACCACATAGGCAGCCATGTACTTAACACCGAAAGCGTGATAAGAGGGTTGGGAGGGTGGCCTAATGGTTAAGGTGGTTGCCTTACAAACACAAGGTGCAGGGTTTGAGTCTCACAAGGGATAATTGGCTAAGCTTAAAATGGCTCGCAAGGGCAGTTAGCTTAGTACTAATCTATGAACCTATGAACCTATGAACCTAAGAGACCTTGGGACCCAGGTGGACAGTAGTCTCTCCTTTGATAATCACATGGCCACAGTAGTCAGGAAGTCCTTCTACGTGGCACACCTCATCATAAAAGGGTTCTCATCCAGGAAAAAAGAGGTCATTGTTCCCCTCTACTCGTCACTCATTAGACCCATTATAGAATAAAACGACCCTTTTGGAATGTACCTCACAAGACATCTGCAGCAGCTCGAAAGACCACCGAAGTACCTCACAAAAAGGATTACTGGCCTCAAACAAATGCCCTACACTGACCGCCTCAAAAAACTCCAGCTTTACTCCGTAGCATATTGCCTACTCCGAGGTGATCTCTGCCTAACATATAAAGCTATGTCAAACCCAGAGCTGCTGCACATGCTACATCTAAAGAAATCCCAATCCCTCCAAGCTACATGCTATAGGGACCTAAACCTTGTCCCCACAATAAACAGGACATGCTGGAGGGATAGATTCCTGTCCCAGAGACTTCCTATACTCTGGAACAAGCTACCCATCTATGTCAAGCAAAGTTCTTCATTAGCACTTTTAAAGAAAAATTTTGATGGGTGGATAGGAAATAGGAAATACACCCCGGGAATCACTTTTGTGTCACTGCTGGACAGTGGCACAGGAAAATAACTTTCTTGGGTGGCGTAAGCTATGGACCCTTGCTGGCTAGGCTTACGTAGGCCCTTGGGTCGATAGCCTAGTACCTACCCATGAACCTATAAATCCACACAGCACTCCCCTACACCACAAACAATTTTTGCAGGCACAAAAGCCCCCATACACTCTCCACTCACCCCTCTTAATTATGCACACTTTGAGATTGTACTGCATTATGGGGAGGGGCAAATTCCCAGATCCCTGCTGAGCCACCATCTCAATCAGTACAGTTTGACGAACCAAAGTGTTGAACATATAGCTTTCGACAGTTTGGTTCTAAACCCAATTGACATAGACACATTATCACCAATAGTAATAGGTATTCCCAAGTGCATGTATGTTCTGTTGGAACTTGTATTATTCCTTTTTTATTTTCCTCCATAGTAATTTTGATTTTCAAACTTTTGTTTCTCCTTTTCATCTTGAAGTATTTTTGCTAATTTTTTTAGCTGTAGCTCTGTTACTTTGTAGATGCGTATCTTCCTTTCTTATAGAGTCTGACAGTGGTAGGATTCCACTATGTGGGCAGTTCCAAAGGAAGGAATAAATGTGAGTAAGTATCATTTAGTAGGCACACTGAAAGTTCTTGCCTTCCTCTTTAAGCATTTAATAACACTCCCCTCCCAAATTGCGCATAGTTGAACATGATAACCCTTAGTTAAACTTTTTTTTTTTTTTTATTTTTACATTAATAAATGTAATACAACATGACAACATGACATATATATATATATACACATATATATATATATATATATATATACATACATACACATACATATATACACATACATACACATATATATATATATATATATATATATATATATATATATATATACATACATACATACATACACGGGTCCATGTCATATGGTCGAAAGTTCATTTGACTGAAAGTTCATTTGACTGAAAGTTCATTTGATCGACAAGCATTTGCCCCCTTCCCCAATGTTGTGCGACCCTGGAGTTGATATATATAGTTGGTGGGGTGTGGGGGGCGAAGCCCCCCACCTAAAATGCTTGTCGATCAAATGAACTTTCAGTCAAATGAACTTTCGACCATATGACATGGACCCGCATACACACATATATACATACATACACATACACACATATACATATGTTATACATTGATGTCAAATACCACAGGATATAGGTCATACAACATATCTATTTACACTATTTACATAGATGCTTTCATTGTTAATTCCACAGTTATATAGACAGTATATACATTCGTAATATCCAAGTTATTATTTAATATCTGAATTTGTATGTGTTCTTTGGTTCCATTATAGTGTATTTCTAAGTTGCTGTGTGATGAATTATGCTAATTTGATGTTAAAGGTTTGTTTCCAAATTTCTCTGGATTTCATGTTTTTGTTTCTTTTATCTATTACTATTTTATGAGCTAAAAGGTGTTGCATAGCTACTTGTTTAAAACCCTCCCAAGAGATATTTATCGTATCTAGCCATTTAAAAGCTATATACAGTTTCATCAGTAGGAAAATTGTTAAAAGTGTATTTTCTTGTTTTCTTGGGATGTTGGGTGGGAGAATGTGTAACAGAGTGAATTCCCAAGTTAATGTTGATGTTTGATAACCCGTTTTTTGTAATTGTACCTTGAGAGAGTTCCAGAGTTTATAGACACATTTACAGCTCCAAAATACATGGATTAAATCAGCTATCTGGTCCTTACAGTGTGGGCAGAAAGGTGATTTTGATGTTTTAAATTTGTTTAGGATTGCAGGTGTAAAATAAGCATTATTGTTGATCATGAGCTGAGTGTATGCTAACTTTTTGAGGGGTAGAATCTTCAGTGTTAGATTGATTGCCTGGCTTATTTGTTGATCATCTATGGATGGTTTAATTTTTCTCCAGTAGTTAGAGAAGAGGAGGTCCTTCTGGTATTTGATTTCATTTATCATTTTATATGAATTGGTAATAGTTTTCTTTGTTGTGATAATAGTTTTCCAAAGCCTGCTACAAGTTTCTATGTCACTATTGGTCATATTAATATTTTGGAGATAACTGGAACACAGTTCTTTGATTTGTCTTAGGATTATTATGTGTGATTTAGGGAGGTTTAAGTTGGTCCTTATTTCTTGTATTGAACAGTTAAGGTAGGGATAGATATCTTGGATTGTTTTATCTTTTAGTCTGGGAAAAGGGACTAAGTCCAGCATCTTATTGTTTATTTTTAAATTTGGGTTTTTATGAAGGGGTTGCAGTATGTCATGGCATGTCTAAGGTTCAAGAATTGAAAGAGTTTTTGCGCTAGGTTGATAGAATGTTTTAAGGGCTCTATAATGTTATAAGTTTGTATTTCTTTCTGCTTCAGGAATGGAAGTGCTTTGGGATTGAAACCTAGAGCTTTAATATATCTATAATATATTGTCACCCAGAGAGGAGACCAATTTTCCATTGACGGGTTATGTTCAGCTATTCTCAATATTCTGTTAGTGTTAATTTATCGAGTAGTACATTTTAAAATCTGGTAGATTTAGTCCTCCTTTGCTTTTGGGGAGTGTTAATTTTGGATAGGAGATACTATTTTTTTTGGGTTCCCATATAAATTTTGCTAGGAAGGTATGAATTTGTTTGAAAAATTTATTGTGTATTGTTGTCTGTGATGTCATGAATATATACATTAATCTAGGGATAACCCTTAGTTAAACTTGAATATAAACAATACTAAAATGTAAAGGTACCTAGAGTAGTACTTTCTTTTACCTATAATGCTAACTTATTCCTTAGTAGTTTTTATATTAGCACTGTCATTTTTTTTACTTTTTTTCATTAATTAATTTTTGACAGTTTGAGTGTAATCTAAATATTGCTTCAAATAATTTGTGTTTACAGAACTATATGTGCTGTACTCCTCTTCATGCCTACAGTATTAGTTGTGAGAGCTGCCTTGTCTCATCCAAGCTTATCATACTTTTAAAGTAGATGAAACATAGTAATAATGTTATACTGCAGCTTAAGTGCAATGCAACATTTGTAAAATGCAAGAAAATAATTTCAATTAAACAAGGAAGGCAAAAAATGCTTTGCCTGTTTAATGTAAAAGTTGTTCACATTGATTCTTGTGATTTCTTTGAAAGAATTGACAACAGATTATTGCAGAAAGATATTGGGTTTCTCATTGTGGATGTTGTATATGTATTTACCTGTATTCCTAAGGAGCAGGGCATAGAGATTTCACAAAGCTCTTCTTACTTATAATTCTCTTTCTACTAATGAGATAAAACTTATTATTGAATTCAAATATATTATTCTCAAAAAATATGTTATTTTCAAGCAGAATAGTGCCAGCAGGAAAGTAGTTATCTTGAGTTGGGAAAGGAAACATTTGTCCCCCCTTTCTTTTCAATATTGCAATTTATATTTAGATTTCTTAGATGATATCTTTATTTTATGGACTATACCACAGTGGATGATTTCTGATTTTATGATGTATTTGAAGAACACTACCAATTTTCTTTGGTTTACACATAAGTTTGACAACAGTGAGATGAACTAACTTGATACATTAATTACAAAGATGAATAATATTTTTCAGACAATATATACAGGAAGCCCGCATTCAGTAATGCATACCTTCATTTTAAAGGTTTTCATCCTAATTTCTTTAAAAGGTTATTGTCATAGGTCAGTTCATAAGACTTTCAAGGATGGCCTGTTGTGATGATGTTTAATGTTTACATTAAAGAAAAAGAAAAGAAAATGGAACATATGTTTTTCCTAGAAAATTGGTGAAGGAAATCAGAGAGGAAATAACAAAAGTAAGGCAAACTAGGTATAAACCCCTGTTGGGGGTGAGATTAACCTGTGACAGCCCCATGAGCCCTCCAGATAATACAGATGGGGAAAACAGCATTGTAAAAGCCCTTGTCTTGCAGTACCAACAATGGTTCCAAGTACATGAAAGAGTTTATTAAAAAACAATTGCAGTATTCTTAGGGTGAACAGTTTAGTACAAAAAAGTGTAGGTGAATACCTAAGTTTGTTGGAAAAAAGTAAATCTGGGAATGATAAGAGGTGTGAGACCATCAAGGGCACCTACAAATGCGGATATTGTAACCAGTGTCTTTTCATTATGGTGGGGAATCAGTTAAGTTGGATATGTTTTTTCACTCTGTTCTTACACTACAAAGGGGGCCTTGTGGAAGTAAGGGGTTCGTGTTTTAAACCAAGTGTTGCACATGTACTAGTTTTTACATAGGTAAAACTAGAAGAACTTAAGAAAACATATTTACAAACATGGGTATGTCATTAGAAGAATAAATAAAACTAGAGCCCTTTATAAACACAGTGTAAATTATGTTTACATTACTAAGTTAGTTTTTAGTATTTTAGAATTTGTATCCCCTAATTTGATAGGTGGTTCATGGGAGACCATGTTGGTATTCAATGAGTTGTTCTGACAGTTGAGACTGAGTGCTACCAGCTTTCTGGGTTTGAATGAATATATTTAATTAATTCAGTTTTAAGATTACAAGCTGCTTATCTGTGGCACAAAGTAGGATAATATGTCCCTGTGTGTGGGGGGGTTTTCTTGTATCTTTTGTATCAAAGGGTTGGTTGGTGAACAATTCATACTGAAAAAATCTTTACAGACATCTATGGATTTTTAAATATATTTATTTTTGTAACAACACATTGGTTTTACCTCATGAAGCCCGAGAGCCTTTATAAGTCTAGCCAGAGTGTGTCGGCTTTCGCTGCCCCATTGATTAATTAACTTACCCTCTGTCAAGCAGAGCCAATGAAGTGATCTCAGGGGTGTATTTTCTGTCACCCATCCACTCGTCAAGGTTTCTCTTGAAGAGTGTTAGTGAGGGGCTCTGTCTAATTTAGTTTGGAATTTTGTTCCAAAGCATGGGGAGTCTCTGTGACAGGAATCTATCCTTCCAGCATGTTCTATTTATTGTTGTGGTGAGGTTTAGCTCACTAGAGCGCGTGGCTCGCAGTGACTCGGATTTCTTTAGGTGGTGCATGTCCATCAAGTTTGAGTTGGACATGGCTTTGTAAGTCAGGCAGAGATCACCTCTGAGTAAGCAATATGCTACTGAGTGTATAGCCAGAGTTTTTTCAGTCGGGCTGCATAGGACATATGTTTGAGGCCAGTAATCCTCTTGGTGAGGGACTTTTGTGGTCTTTCCAATTGTTGGAAGTGTCTTGTGAGGTACATCCCAAATGGGGCATTGTACTCTCTGATGGGTCTGATGAGTGATGAGCAGAGGGGCACTATAACCTCTTTATTTCTAGATGCGAACCCTTCAGTAATTAGATGGGCCATGTAGAAGGATTTCCTAACTTCTTTGGCAACATGATTGTCAAAGGAGAGATTACTCTCTACCTGGGTCCCCAGATCTCTTATTACCTCTTCTGTATTAATGTGGTAATTCATGAGTGTTTTATTTTTTCCCAAACGGGATGACTATGCATTTTTTGGCATTTAGCTTGAGGCCATGAGTTTCACACCAGGTGTCCATCTCAGTAAGGCCCTTTCGGAGCATGTCCATGTCAGCCGGAGAGTCGGTTATGGCTCCCAGTTTGCAGTCATCAGCGAACTTGGTTAGCCACAGTCCTCCTGTGCTTGCCTGTACGTCTAAGAAGTATATGCCGAACAGTAAGGGTCCCAGGAGCAATCCTTGCTGGACACCACTTGTGACTGGTTTAGAGTCAGACCTGGAGCCCACTATTCTTACTGTGTGAGTTCGGTCTGTAAGCCAGTTGGCAACCCATCTCGTGACGTATGGGTTTATGTTCAGGCTGGTGAGTTTGTCTGTAAAACCTGAGTGGGGAATGGTGTTGAAAGCCTTGGCGAGGTCAAGGTAAGCTGTGTAAACCACCTTTCCCTCGTGTATGGCCTTAGTGACTGTCTCGATGAAGTCAGCCAGGTTTAGTAGGCATGATCTGCCCTTAACAAAGCCAAACTGGGTCGGATCAAGTGTTTGGAGGTTCCCAATGTATTTGTTAATGAGTTCCATGATGATGCACTCCATAGCCTTGCAGACCAGGCTTATGGTGTGTATGTATATATATATATATATATATATATATATATATATATATATATATATATATATATGTATATATGGGTCTACTTTGTTTCATTGAAACTCATTTCACTGAATTCCATTTCAGCCCAACCACATCGCTGAAAACACAAATTACTGAAAACTCATTTCAATGAATCTCCTCAACCTCCCCCTCCCAGATACTTGAAGGTGTTTAGCTATTCCACTATCTTCCCTTCTACAGTATCGCTATTCTAGCTTTTTCTGATTTCCCCAATTTGTTGCCATTATCACAGTCTTATCGGTGCATAGTTCATCCCACATGCCTTCAGTTTTCCATTCCATTCTCCTATCCTTTGCTGACGTTCTTGCTCAGAGTCTGCCTTTAATTTTACATCATCTGTATACAGCAACTTTGTTGATCTGTCCCATCTGACTTGTTTGCTCTGAGTACTTCTTCTAGGTTGAGCTCTTCTTCTTCTCTCATTGTAGGCTGTTTCTGAGGCAATAGCGCTTCTGTGTGGTTTTGTTCATTCAGAATCTGCTGGGAATACTCCTTCCATCTGCCTTTGACGTTCTGTGGACTGGTGAGCAGGTTGTTTCTGGCATCCCTAATGAAGGGTATCTTCTTTATCTCTCTTTCTTTGCATTGCAACCTGATGTAGTTTCTTTGCGCTACTTACTGAGTCACTTTCCAGAAGTTGGTAGAGTGCCTCTGTTGCCCTATTCTTTGCTATTGCAACTTCTTTCTTAGCTTCTTTTTTAGCCATCCAGTAGTCCTTCCTAGCCTGATCAGTCTTTTCTATCTCCCACTTCTTCCTGCACCCTTTTTTCTTTTGATGACTCCTTTCTTCCTGGACTTCTGCATTCCACCACCAACTTTTCTTATGTACCTTATTAACATACCTGGCTTGGCCACATATCTTTTCTGTAGTCCTAACACATGCTGTTTTTGTTGGCAGCACTTAAAACATGCTGTTTTTAGGCACTGCCATTCTTGTTCAACTCCACCTGTTTCCTCCTCTTCATGGGGTGCTAGAGCCCTGAGTATTTCCTAGAACTGTTTGTACTTTCTGTCCAGTCAACTTCCAGGTCTTCAGCCTGGTCTCTGCTGACCTTAGGGCTTTCTCTGACAACTGCTTGCAGCTAATTGTAGCAACTAGTAGTTTATGCTGTGGGCCTACTGTTTCACTGGGGATGACTTTGCAATCATGGATTCTACTCCAGTGCCTTTTCCTTACTAGGGGGAAGTCTACCTGCTGCATGTTGACTATTCTTGTATGTGATATTGTGACTGTCGCTGTTGTCCTCCCCGATATGTGCATCTGCACCAATTCGTGTTTGCATTGGAAAAGTCTGATTGCCATCAGTCTGTCATTAATTCTGATGATACCCCTCACTGCCTTTTCTGAAGCTTCTTTCTTACCACCATTTATAGCCTGTCCCCCTCCTGAGTAGTAGAGTCTGCATCCCAAGCCAAGTGGCTTTGCTGTACTGCCCTTCCATCTTGTATCTTGGATACACAGGATGTCCAGCCTCCTACATATCATCATATACTTCAAAAATGCACCTTGTCAGTGAACCTACATTAAGTGCTTCTCAGTTCATGTTTGGAAGGTTGGTTGGTTTTACATCCAGCTTTTGCTCAACAGAGCTATCCCAGGCAACCAGGCACTGGCCGGCCAGTAGCTTATTGACCAGGGGCTTTATGGTGGGTATACAGTAGGGGCACATATACTGCTCCAACCGTTAGCATGGGTCCCTCATGTAGGTCACAGTAGGCCGGGTCCTCAACCCACTTATCACTGGTAACTGCAAATGCCCATTTTGGTGACATTAGTCAATAGGACCGAATTACCTAGAGCCATCTTTTACACTGTCTAGTGGCTAGCCCTGCTACAGCACATAGTCTGTGATCTGTGTTCTCCTATCTTGAGGCTACTGTGCACCACAGTAGATGCCCAAAGCAGGTGGTCTTTACAACACTTCCCCCTATAGGGCAACATGTAGAGTCTGTGCTGCTGCCCACAGCTCAATTCATTGGTGAGTTTGAAATTGAAACACTCAGCATTTTTTTTGGAGGTGGGGAAACCCCACAGAAACATACGGAGAACATGCAATCTCCAGACAGGCATTGATCAGATGTCAGATCAAAACCTGTACCTTATACATGGGAGACAAAGACCTTAACCATTATGCCAACTGGTCTCTCTCATAGATATATATATATATATATATATATATATATATATATATATATATATATATATATATCATGTTGTTGTTTCACAGTTTTAACTAGTTCTGATGAAGTTCATTTTTGTGTAGGACAAAAGTGCTTAACTTGTAGCATTTATTTTGATTATGAATAAATTGTTTTAATTTAAGCTTGACCTAATTTTTGTTGTGAGGACCTTCTCTGTTTGACCTTTGTTTGTGGTTAGATATGATGGCAATCTGTTCCTTGGTTTTCACTTCTTATTTTCCCAGCAGTAATTGCAGTAACACCCTGCTTATGATTTAATGTTCTTATGTGTTTGTAAGAGTGGTACAGGATATGTACGAGGGTAGTGTGACAATGGTGAGGTCTGCTGTGGGAGTGACGGATGCGTTTAAGGTGGAGGTGGGGTTACATCAAGGATCTGCTCTGAGCCCTTTCTTATTTGCAGTGGGGATGGACAGGTTGACGGATGAGATCAGACAGGAGTCCCCATGGACTATGATGTTTGCAGATTACATTGTGATCTGTAGTGAGAGTAGGGAACAGGTGGAGGAGACCCTGGAGAGATGTAGATATGCTCTAGAGAGAAGAGGAATGAAGGTCAGCAGGACTAAGACAGAATATATGTGTGTGAATGAGAGAGAGGACAGAGGAATGATGAGGATGCAAGGAGTAGAGCTGGTGAAGGTGGATGAGTTTAAATACTTGGGGTCAGTAATTCAGAGTAACGATGAGTGTGGAAGAGAGGTGAAGAAGAGAGTACAGGCAGGATGGAGTGGGTGGAGAAGAGTGTCAGGAGTGATTTGTGACAGACGAGTACCTGTAAGAGTGAAAGGGAAGGTCTACAAAAGGGTAGTGAGAACAGCTATGTTATATGGGTTGGAGACAGTGGCACTGACAAAAAGGCAGGAGTTTGAGCTGGATGTGGCAGAATTAAAGATGTTAAGATTTGCACTGGGTGTGATGAGGGTGGACAGAATTAGGAATAAGTATATTAGAGGGTCAGCCCAGGTTGGAAGGTTTGGAGACGAAGCCAGAGAGGCAAGATTACGTTGATTTGGACATATGCTGAGGAGGGATGCTGAGTATATTGGGAAAAATATACTAAAGATGAAGCTACCAGGTAACAGGAAAAGAGGAAGGCCTAAGATAAGGTTTATGGATGTGGTGAGAGAGGACATGCAGGTGGTTGGTGTGACAGAGCAAGATGCAGAGGACAGGAATAAATGGAAACAGGTGATCCGCTGCCGCGACCTCTAACAGGAACAGCCGAAAGAAGATGATGATGAAGATCATGTGTTATATCAGAATGCTGTACTGGGGTAATTAATGGGTTAACTGACCACCACTACGGACTGAGTCCTCAAAAGTTAGGGGCAAAAGCCTGACTGAACCATTTGTATATGCTTCCATATGGGTCAATAATGGTACAGGACTAGATAGAAAGACCTCTGGAAATTTGATGGGAGCAGGAATTGTTACATCTGATTTAAAATGTTAATCCAAGTTAAGTACTTTATTGATAAAACATCCCTAAGAGCAGACTGAGTAGTAAGGAATCTGGGAACATGTGTAGATAGAAATCTGGCCTTTGTTCAAGATGTAGCTAAGATAGTAAGAAAATCATTCTGCATTACCCATCTCATTGGTAAGGGTATGGCATCCAGGTTCATGGAAGTTGTAGAACCACTCTACTTGGCCCATATCTGACCCATCATTGAGTGCATTGCCCCCTTCTGCATCTACCTAACCAGACGCTTGCAACAGTTGGAATGCCCACAGAGGATTCTCATCAGGAGAATTCACAGCATGATTACCCTATTCTACACTGACCACCTAAAGGCTCTCTCTTCCTACAGGTTACTGAGAGGGGAGCTTTACCTGGCTTATGGGACTTCCTCAGACACTGTCCTGATCAATCTTTTGCACATGTGTACCCTAGATCCAGGGATATGAACTTGACGTAATAGAACTTGCTGGAGAGACAGATGTGTCCAAAGGATTCCTGCCTTTGGAATAGGCTCACTATTCATGTAATCATGGAGTTCATCCCTGACCCAACTCAAATGAAACTTTGACAATTGGGTGGGAAATCATAAATTTACCCACAATCTGGCCCTCATATATCTTATGGACAGAGGCCATCAATTAGTAAAGTATTACACTCACTAACACCTCCCTCACAAATCCATTAGTGTCTCCCTGTTAACATGCCCACCCATATATAATAATACTCACATATAATATAATACTCACAACCTAAATGGTTTGGAGTGCAGAGTTAGGCTTGTAAGGAACCTAGTGGTCATTAGCCTAGTAGCAACTTATGAACCTATAAGACTGCTTCTTTGTGAAGATTAATCTTAAATGACGTCCATTGTGTAAATTGATAATATTTCAAAAGTGCAAGGTAAGTAGGACCATGAAAGCATAATTAATCTAGCTGTATGGAATTTATTTCACATTACAGGAGGCTGTATCACACTATCAAGAGGTTATAAGAATAATGTTTTGCATAAACATTTAATAAAATATAATGAAACCAGAGTAGACAACAGTATAGCGAGCAACTTATTTTGTCATTACACTTTTTAGTTACAGTGACAGTTTTTATCATGAATTGTGTTTCATCTCTAGCATACAGTTCTTTTACTCTGACTGACTTCAGTTACTGTGACATTAAAAAGGGGCCTAGTCACTCATAAAAAAACATTTGCCTACTGCATCTGTAACTGAATCAGAACTTTACTTGACCAATTCTCCTCCCGAGCAGAAGCAGGAAAATAAAAGGGGGGAATGAGGCCCAAAGGCACTCGCCTACCTTTTTCTGACACCGTCCTTTTATTCTGTATTTACTTATGTATTTATTTGCATATATTACATATTTTATACATTTCATTAAATAAATAGTTCTAGTTTATATTAAACAATTCTCAACCAAACTCATTCAAATGAACACCATCACATGAAAAAAATCTGAATCAGGCTTTACTAAATTGGGGTGTTCAATTATTCTTTACCCAATTTGAGATGCTGTTCTAGTCTCATGATGGTTTAAAAATCTGTGTGTGACCTCAATAGTGGCAGGCATACACGCACCCCCCATGATAGTCGAGGAATAATAGAAGACCAGAACATTGTCAAATCTGGGAAAAGATGACATAATTAAGTCAGATTCATGAAAATCTTAACTAATTGGATATGTTTTAGAATATAATACACATTATTGCCATCAGAGTGAATGAATTATGTTTGCATTCTGCCAAAGGTAAATAGTTTCCCTGAAGTCAACAGCAGCAGCTGGACCTATGAGAAGTCGGGGTACCCTTGTCATACTATTGTCCAACATGCTGGATGTAGCCCAAGGTTTGAACCATCAACTCTGTTTGTTGCAGCTATGCAGTTGTAGGATTGGCCTATAACTAGCAGTTTGAACACAAAACCAAAACAAAACGTCAGGTAATGTCACTGGAATCCACAAAGAAATACACTTGCAATAAGAGAAGAAATACAGTGACTCACACAGCAGAAATTGAATAAAATGCCAAATACCAACGGGTAATAATGAACGATCGACAATTTAATGAAAGTAAGTGCTTTCTCATTATAAATGACAATGCTTCATCAGACCAAACAACGTTGCTACAAAAACTTGAATATAAAGCCATCTGACTCTTCCCAACAATAAAATATTCTAAAAAATTAATTGAAATCAATCACCTGTGTATGTGATTCACAAAAATCCTTCACTGCTGAGTCTCTCAACAATCTTGTCACACACTAATGACATCATCATAAAAACACCTATATAAAGGTATACATAAACACATATCTGTAAAAACATTTCATAAACCATCATATATAAATAAAAATAATAAAACAATAAGTCTAATGAGTTAAAGAATGTGCCTTTAAAGTTGGTTTAAGGGAAAGCATTTCATTTAACGGAAGAAATCTATAAGACTGTAACTCCAAAATCCTTCTTTGTGTTTGAATCTCCTCTTCCAGAATTTTTAGTGCTGCTTCATCTTTTCCCAATGTAGACTTCAAATTCTTAAAAATCTTGTTGGTAAGGGGTGCTGTAGATTTTAAAAGAAAACCACTTGTATCAGGAATTTAGCTCCTTGGCAGTTGGATTAAAATCTCAGAACTTGAATGAACTCTTGTAATCTGATTTGTGCACATGATACCCTACTATAATGCCTCCTGCTGTGGTGTGAAAGCACATTTAAGATGAAAGGAGCCTCTCCCTCTAAATGATCTTTACTGTTTTGGCAAAATCAACCTCCCATTGTTATTTTTCCTACCATCAGTCTAAACTGACTCATTTTTTGACAAGTGTTGTAGGATGGGTGATATTTATTTGTTCATAAGTTCATAGGTGTATACTAAGCTAACATACAATGGGGCCTTCATAAGCCGAGACATGTATCCCAAATGTATACTGTAAGTTTTTTGAGCCTTTCAGATTATTTTTAAGGGATATATGTTAGCTAAGGTATGATTTAACAGACTGCTGTGTTTATTAGAGGTAGGGGTAGAAACAGTGAATTTCTGATTTCTAATCCACTGCACTAGTTTACACCTTTATAGGATTAGGGAAGAACTCTACTTCACATGGATGGAAAGCCTATTCCTGAGGAGGAGAATTCTCTGAGACAGATACCTGTCATTCCAGCAAGCAGTATTTACATCATGTGCAGGTTCAAGTCTCTAAATCAAGTAGTTCTGATGCTATTGGCTTTGTAAATGTGCAAAGGTCCATCAAAGCAGGATCCAAGGATGCATTGTATGACAGGCATAGATTGCCTCTCAACAGTCTGTAGGAACAGAATATAGAGATAAGGCTTTAAGGTGATCTGCACAGGACATGGGTTCATAGGTAGATACAAGGCAATCAGTCTACAGACTATGGCAAACCTAACCAGAGGTCAGAATCAAACCTTGTAGCTTGCATTTGTGAGGTAAAGACCTTAACCATTCTGCCAACTCTCTACAGCCTGTGTTTTTTTTGCGAGGAGAATCTGTGTTTTCCAGTCGCTGCATGTGCCTTTGTAGGTACACATCAGAAGCAGAATTGTTATCATTGATGGGCCTGATCATGGTCAAGCACAGAGAAACAATGACCTCCTTCAACTTAGATACCATGACCTTGCTTATAAGTTGAGTCCATGTTGGTTGAAAGCCAGGTTGCTATCCACTTACGTCCTCCAGTCCCTGACTGCTGGGTCCATTCTTAGGAGTGTCCTATCAATGACATGGCTTCCTAGGATGGCTAACTTCTCAAGGGGTACTGTTATGCATTTCTTGTCATTGAGTTTTAAATCATGAGTTTAGAACCAGTCATTTATCTGTGTTAGTCCTTTCTGTAGAATGATTGTGTCTTGGGAGGATTCTTTGACTGCTCATTGTTTGCAGTCATCTGCAAAGTGATCATCCTGAGGCATTTGACATTGGATTTGATTTCAAAGAAGTAAATGTCAAAAAGGAGTGAGCCCAGTTTAGAGCTCTTAGGGATTACACTAGTGATTGCCCTCTTTGGGGACATAGTCTCCACTTTTCAAACCTCCTAGTCCTATTGACAGCCAACTGGCTATCCAGTGAATAACACAGCAGTTAATGCCTAATTCTGTGAGTTTTGTTTAAAATGCTTGATTGGGGTATTGCATCAAATGCCTTAACCAAATCAAGATAGGCAGTTTTACCATTTTGCCATCTTCCACTGCTTTAATGACTTTTTCAAAGATGTGTTTCTGGTTAAGTAGGCACAATCTGCCTTTGACAAAGCGAAACTAGGTTGGATAAAGTGTTTGAAGGTTTCCTATATCACTACCCATGGTAATTCTTTCCATGACTTTGCATATGAGATTAGTCAAACTTGTGAGTCTGTAATTCCTAGGGTCCATTGATGAACTTGCTTTGTACAAGGGGATGACTGTTGAAGTCTACCATTCACATGACATGATGAGACAAAGCCTATCTAGTGACTATGGTTAAACAGTGACTCCAAAAGTCCAGAAAGGTTATGCTTTGGGCTATTTAGGGGGCATCATTTTTCTATTATCAGGGATCCATCAATGCAGTATTCTTAGTCTTAGGGACTGTATTTAGTACCTGCCACCCAGTGATAGTTGAGGCGTTTATGTTTGATGGTATTACTTGAGGGAAAGCCAGGCATGTAGGGAGACAAAACTGGAGCTGAATTTGTCAGCCAGCAGATTTATTATATCTTCTGGCTTTATGTAAGTGGAGGCTTTAACACTCAGTTCTGCACATTGCTGTGTACCGCCTTTGAAGTTCTGGACATAGCTAAAGAAAGCCTTGTGGTTGTCTTTGGCCTGGGTTGTTGTTTTTACCTAAAATTGGCTTTGTTGGACTTAATATGCCCTCTTAGTTGTTTGTTTAGCCTAATGAGGGAGTTTATATCCTGCTGGGAGTTCCAGTTCCTAATCTTAGCTATGACGTTTATTCCTTTTCGTAGGTTCATAGGTTCATAGATTAATAGGTGTTTACTAAGCTAATGCCCACAAGGGCATTTTTAAGTCTAGTCATGCATCCCAAATCTCTGTCAAGTTCTGATACCCTTGATAAGCATAAGCAGGAGTTTGGGAGATGAAACATTTACAAGCAGGTGCCTGTGAGATGAATCATTTACAAATTGCTTGTGTCCATTAGGGAGATAGATGCCAAACCAGGGATGAGTTTCCTGTTCCCCATCCAGTTGTACAAGTTGCACTTGAATTGGGTTAGGGAGGAGCTCTGCTTCACATGGATGGGGAGCCTTTTCCATAGACAGGATAGTCTCTGAGATACATACCTGTCTCTCCAGCAGGTCCAATTTATATCACAGGTAAGGTTGAAGATTTTAGAAAGGGTAATTCTGGTGCTGTTTGTTTTGTGGAGATGCAGGAGGTCCATCAGATTGGGGTTTGATAATGCCCTGTATGGCAGGCATAGATTTCCCCTAAAAAGTCTGTAAGAGACAGGATACAGTGATAGGGCCTTGTGGCAGTCTGCATAGAACATTTTACTTACGCTCTGTATTTTTTTAGTGAGGAACATCTGTGGACTCTAATTGACCGATATGCCTGGTTATGTACATACCAAATAAGGCATTGTACTCAGTGACTGGTCTAATGAATGCCTAATACAATGGAACAATGACTTCCTTGGATTTAAATGACTTACCTTTGTTTATAAGTTTGGCAACATAGAATGGTTTCCTCACTGGTATAGACACATGATGGTCAAAGGCTAGATTACTATCTATGTATGTCACTAAGTCCCTGACTGCTGGGTCATCTGTAAGGGGTGTGTTGTCAATATGATAGTTACCAGGGCTGGATGACATCCCAAAGGATACTATTATACATTTCTTGGCATTTAGTTTTAGTCCATGGCTCTGACAACAGTTGGTTGTCTGTGTCAGCCCCTCCTGGAGAAAATTTGTGTCTGTGTGGGATTCAATGACAGCTCCTAATTTGCAATCATCTGGAAATATAGTCAGCCATTGACCACTGACATTGGCCTTGACTTCAGAGAAGTAAATGCCAAAAAGGAGCGGACCAAGTACTGATCCCTGAGGGACTCCACTTATGACTGGCCTCTTTGTAGAGGTAGATTCCCTAATTCTAATTTCCTGGGTCCTGTCTGTGAGCAAGTTGGCTATCCACTGGGTGACCTATGAGTTTGTACCTAACCTCTTGAGTTTGCCAACAATGCCCAAGTGGGATATTGCGCCAAATGCCTTGGCCAGGTAGGAATAGACAGAGTGAACCATTTTCCCTCTTCCATTACTTTGGTTACCTTCTCAAAGAAGTCCACCAGACTGAGTAGGCATGACCTTCCCTTGATGAAACCAATTACTGCTAAAGAAACACCCAACAGTCCACAAATAAAAATGCTGAAGGAACCAAACCAAAACAAAGCACAATGTCCCCACAAAATCCAGGTATAAAGTATTTATTAAGCTCTTTTCATTACTCCACTGTCAAAACGTCTTCATATAAAACTCTTATACAAATTAACTGTTTAAAAGTCTTTTAAAAACATTCACATGGTAAAAAGTCACCAATCAAACATTCCTACCATTTAACTAATTAAGCATATGTGATGCCCGTGCCCTGGCCCAGCAATCAAGGAGCCTCAATCCTCACCACTAGCATCAGAGATATATCAGTCTCATATATGAGGAAAGGATAACAAATACACACAATAAAGTGCAATTTCCCTTAAGAGCACACAGAGATCACAGTCAGTATGGGGCTGGTCGCTCCCTTGCACCCAGGTCCCCAATAAGACTCCCCACTGGCACAGCTATAGGTTCCAGATTTCAGCCTAGTGGGCAAGCTAAAATCTCCAGCATCCTCTCTGTCGAACCAGTGCTTCATGTCCTTGCCCAAGTAGCTGACACACACACACACTTTAAGGTAAGAGTTTACACAACCACACAGACACTTCTGGCGAAGGCTGGCACAGGTTTTCCAGCTGTGCCCTTTTTACCCAGACTATACAATAGTACCAGCTACCACCACCCACTAATAATTATCAGCTACTCAAAGGCTCTTAAATGGGTGTCCATTATTATTGTGCAGTATTATTATCCAATTAGTAGTATAGCCCACGGCTAAAACTATTACAGTGTCTTTGTACAGTTTTACCAAAGGCATACAGGTACTCTAAAGAGCTTAAATTATCTCTACAAAAACAGCCACAGTTAATAGGTTTTAAAATATTTAATAATAAATATTAAAACACAAGACAATACTTTCTACTACACAGAGCTAGTCAGGAGTTCAGAGATCACACAGAAATACTTAAAATAATTCAGTAGTACAGTTCTGACATCACAGAAAAACACTTAGTTTGATCTTTCTGTAGCTTCTGGCTATCTCTAAAAGAAAGCACATGTCTAAGATAACTTACATAAGACAACAGGCAGTGCTGATGAGTTGGATAGTCAAGACAAAAATGCTTACTCTCTGGTTCTCACTGTTTAAATTGAAACTGCAGTTCTGCTAAAACATTACATCATTTCACACTTTACTAGTGTTTCCAGGGTGACAGAAACTGCATTTACATTATTTTACTCTTGGAGCAATAAAGGACATTCCACATGTAAATTCTGGTAATTAACTTTAGCCTTAAAACAATAGGCAGGAAGCCTTCATCTAGCCCAGCTGGAGCCGAATTGTAATCGTCAAAGACAGTGATGAAATAATTTTAATTTCAAAGGACCAACAAGAGATGCTTGACTTAGTTTTCTTTACAGCAGATGGCAATAGTGCCACATTGTTTTAAGTTCAACATTTCACAGCATACTCTTTCATTTAAAAAAAAAAACAAGCTTGTAGTTCAACATTCATATTTACAAATGATAGAATTATCTATAAAATTCTATCTGGCTAGGCTGGCCGCCTTCACCCATTTCTACCAGTCTTCACCGCCCCCCCCCTCCCCGGAGAACTCAAGCTAGTTTTTCAAGTGAGCCTTGAGAAATGCTGCTTGAGAGAGTTAGGTCTATCTAAGTGTACCTTACCCCATTCCCTGTCCTGAGAGCCAGTCTGCATTGGCATTGCTACTCCCACTGCGGTGCTGCACTGACATATCATATGCTTGCAACCCCAGGCTCCATCTTAGCAACTTGGCATTTTTCTGACTGGCTCTGTTTAACCATGTTAGATGGTTGTGATCTGTCATGCCAGTGAATTTTCTTTCATACAGATGAGGCTGAAGTTTCTGCAATGCCCACGCTATGACTAGACATTCCTTTTCGACAGCTGCATAGCATTCCTCCCTGCATTGGAGCCTACAACTGAGATAAACCACTGAGTGCTCTTCCCCCTCTACAAAAATCTGGTTAAGTACAGTTCCCACCCCATGGTTTGAAGCATCCACCTGCACACCAAATTCTTTGCTGCAATCTGGACTGGCTGACACAAGGGGTCCTCCCAAAGCTTCTTTAAGCATCTGGAATGCCTGCTCACATGCAGGGGTCCACACTACCTTATCTGGCCTGTTCTTCCTTGTCAGGTCTGTGAGGGGAGCAGCTATGGTACTATAACTGGGAATTAACTTTCTGTAGTACCCTGCTGTCCCTAAAAATGCCCTCACCTGCTTTTTAGTAACATGTGCAGGCCATGCCTGAATGGCTTCCACTTTAGCAGGTTCTGGCTGCCTTATCTTACCACTCCCCACTCTATGTCCTAGGTAGGAGACCTCCGCCATACTCACCTGACATTTCTTCAGCTTAATGGTCAACCCTGCCCTTTGTAGTCTGCCCAGCACCTCCCTGACATGCTGAAGGTGCTCTGGCCAGGAATGGCTGTAGATGGCAATATCATCCAGGTAAGCAAGGGCAAACCCTCCTGCTCCTGCTAGGATACTATATATATCAGCCTATGGAAAGTCGCTGGGACATTCTTCATCCCAAAGGGCATCTTTGTGAACTCATGCAGGCCAAAAGGAGTCATAAAGGCTGACTTCTGTCTAGCACTGGGAGTCAAGGGCACCTGCCAGTAATCCTTGGTAAGATCAATGATTGCAAGATACTTAGTCCCACCCAGCTGCTCTAGGGCCTCATCTGTCCTAGGCATGAGGTAAGCATCCAACTTTGTGTGACTAATTTCCTGTAGTTCACACAAAAACCTGGTGCTGCCATCCTTCTTTGGCACCAGCACCACTGGGGAGACCGAGGGACTGTTGGACTCTTGAATCACCCCTAGTTCCAACATCTCCTGTACCTCCTCCCTCAGAGTGTTTCTGACTCTCTCAGGCACCCTATAAGGGACCTGCCTAATAGGCCTTTGGGGTCATGTATCCACCTGGTGCTGCGCCAGGTGGCTGCACACTGGTTTCCCAGTGAATGTGTCCCCAAATTCCTGCAACACTGCTCAGATTTCTCAAACCTGGGTAGGAGATAGCTGCTGGGACATTGCTACTACTTCCACCGAGGTGTCAGCCCAAGCCTCACTGAGGAGATGATTCCTCAGATCTCCCTCAGAATCCTCCTGCAGTCCACTGCAAATGCTCAGCACAAGGGTCTCCCTATCATGGTAAGGTTTCATCATGTTAACATGGTGCAGTTTGTGCCCTGCATCTGCCTAGCAGTTCCACCATGTAGTTAACATCATTTACCTTTCTTCCCACATTGTAGGGACCCTCCCAAGCTGCTTGCAGCTTGTTGTGTCTGACAGGAATGAGAACCATTACCTGCTGCCCCACAGCATACTCTCTATCTCGAACATTCCTGTCATACCACACCTTTTTCTGTTATTGGGCTTCTGCCAGGTTCTCCTGGGCCAAGCCCATGAGTTCCCTGAGTCTTGTCCTGATGTTTAGGACGTATGCCACCACAGACTCCTTGTGAGTCTCGCACTCACCTTCCCACTAATCTTGAATTAAATCTAGAGGTCCCTTCACCCTATGCCCATACAGCAACTCAAAGGGTGAAAACCTGTGGATTCCTGGAAAACTTCTCTGTAAGCAAACAACAGATGGGGCAAATATTTGTCCCACTCCCTCTTAAACTGATCTGCAAATGCCCATAGCATGGACTTGATTGTAGAGTTTAACCTGTCAACAAGACCCTTAGCCTGGGGATGGTACGGGTTGGTCTTCATGTGCTTCACCCCACAGGACTTCCACAGACAAGTCAGCAGGTCTGAAATGAAACTGGCACCTCTGTCAGTCAGTATTTCTTTTGGGAAACCTACCCTGCTGAAAATCTCTAACAAAGCATTTGCCACCTTCTCTGCTTCAATGGAGGACAAAGCCACTTCCTCAGGGTATCGTGCAGCATAATCCACTACCACTAGGATATATTTTTTCCCTGTGGAACTTGGAGTACTCAGAGGACCCACAGTATCCATAGCTACCCTCTGAAGTGGCTCCAAATCCCAAACAAAGGCATTGAAGGAGCTATCACCTTGTCTCCTGCCTTGCCTACCTTTTGGCACTGCTCACAGGTCCTGCAGTACCCTGTTACATCTGTGGAAATTACAGGCCAATAGAAGTTCTGCATAATACGCCTCTGTATGTTTTATGCCCATAAGACCTGCAAAGGGAATATCATGGGCTATGGCTAGAAGTGCCAGAAAGTAGGCTCTAGGCACTACCACCTGCGGTACTCTCTCACCTTCTAGCCCTTCCTCAGGGGCCACTCTCTGTATAGTAACCCTTTGTCCCAGTATACAGATTACCCCTTTCCTTGAGAATCAGGTACCTCCCTAGCTACCTGCCTCAGGCCTTGCAATGTTGGGTCTGCAAGCTGTGCCTGTCTCAACTCTCTCCTTGTAACCCTTTCCAGCTCCCCTTCCACAGGACGGCTGGCATCCTGTGACAGTGGTGCCTTACTGTCAGCCTTGGTACTACTACTCACCTCTACCTTTGCAGTCCCTCTGTCCAAGGGAACATCAGTACCCACAAGCAGCCATGGCTCACCTTCAGTTTCACTGCTACAGAGTAGCTCCCTCCCTGAAGTAACAACCTCACCAGTCCTGGCTGCAAGTATGAAGTCTGTCTGGGTCTCCACCAGGCTACCAGACCTACATGCTTGTCTCCTAGCATCACTGTGTGTAACTTCACAGGCACATGGTACTGCCTCATCCAAATCCTTCCCTCTTAGGACATCTGCAGGATGGTAGTTTAGTACCCCTGTTGTCTCAGACAACCTACTGTTTGCATTTTGTATTTCCCACTTACTGGCTCCTTCACCTTTTGTTCTCCACCTTGCCTCTGTGGACACCTGTATGCCACATGGCCCCACTAGTTGCATTCAAAACATTTAACCCTAGGTCCTGTAAGTGTACCTGGAATAGTGGCTTCCTCTGCTACTGACAGATTCTGTCAGGGCAGTCTGTGCTGCCCACCATGGGGGTCCCCTTTCTGCTTGCCAGGTATAGGTCTCCCTTCCTCTCCAACTCGTCTGAAGTAGCACATTGTCTATCAGCTAACCAGATCCTCATGTCCTCAGGCAAAGTGCTAAGGGCTTGTTCCCTCACCAAAAGATCTGCCAGCCCTTTTAAAAATGGTGACCTGTCATCCACTCACCCACCTATGGAAATAAGTGCTCAGTTCAGCAACATATTCACATACTCTTTCATCTGTCTTGTGTCTATGCTCACAAAATTTTTTTCTATACATTTCAGGTGTCAGCTTAAAACATTCTAAAAGGCATTTGTTTACAGCAGTATAATCAAAACAGTCAGCGTCAGGCATTTTTGATACAACAGTTACAGCTTTACCATGGAGTAAGGGGTTCAGGAAAAGTACTCACAGCCCTTGGTCAACTTCATACTGTTTACATACCTTCTGCCTCTCTTGTTCCTCAACTTGCAGATGTAACAGTTTCTCATTCTCCTCAGCCTGCAAACATCACAGTCTCTCATTTGCTTCTAATTCCACACACCTGGCCTCCAACTCAGGTCTCTTTAGCTCCAGCTGGATTTTTAAGTCCACTGCAGAAAGGTTGAGCTGTCCATTCTCTGAGGGAATTATATCTCCACTGCCAGTCTGATTGTCCTCCTGGTTGTTGTTTTCTGATGCAGCTGTAACCAAGGCTGCAATCAGGTCCGCCTTAGTCAGGTTTCCATGCACCAGTCCCTAAGCCTGGCACATCTCCACCAACTGGCTCCTTGTCAGCTTTCCATACTCCTCTGCTGACATGCTGCCTGCTCACCCTGACTAACTAAGCTAACAAAAGAAATAAAACAATTGTGATCTGAACTCGAGTATTCACTGCATGGTTGTTTTAGAGTACAAAACACCTTCAAAGCTCACTGTACACAAGTTACAGGATTCACTCTACCCGCACTACTACAAGACAATTAGTATTTGCCAACTAATTAATATGTGATGTGGATATGCCACCACTGCCAAACACAAATGTGAGGATATCCCAACCACTGCTACCAGTTAATATGTGAGGTGGATATCCCAACCACTGCCACCAATTAATATGTGCTGCCCGTGCCCTGGCCCAACAATCAAGGAGCCTCAATTCTCACCATTAACACCAGAGAGAGCATTTCATATATGAGGAAAGGCTATCAAATACACACAGAAAAGAGTAATTTCCCTTAAGAGCACACAGAGATCACAGAGAGTATGGGGCTGGTCTCTCCCTTGCTCTCCAGGTCCCCAATAAGACTCCCCACTGGCACAGCTATAAGGTCCAGATCTCAACCTAGCGGGCAAGCTAAAATCTCCAGCACCCTCTCTGTCCAACCAGTGCTTCGTGTTCCTGTCCAAGTAGCTGACACGCACACACTTTCAGATAAATTTTACACAACCACACAGACACTTCTCGTGAAGGCAGGCACAGGTTCTCCAGCTGTGCCCCTTTTACCCAGACTATATGGTAGTACCAGCTGTCACTACCCACAAATAATCATCAGCTACTCAAAGGGCCTTAAAAGGGTGTCCAACTATTACTGTGCACTATTATTATCCAATTGGTAGTATAGCCTATGGCTAAAGCTATTAGTGACTTTGTACAGTTTTACCAAAGGCATACAAGCACTCTAAAGAGCTTAAATTATCTCTACAAAAAACAACCACAGTTAAAAGGTTTTAAAATATTTAATAATAAATATTAAAACACAAGACAATACTTTCTGCTACACAGAGCTAGTCAAGAGTTCAGAGATCACACAGAAATACTTAAAATAATTCAGTAGTACAGTTCTGACATCACAGGAAAACACCAAGTGCCATCTTTCTATATTTTGTGGCTATCTCTAAAAGAAAACACAAGTCTAAGATAACTTACATAAGACAACAGGCAGTGCTGATGAGTTGGATAGTCAAGACAAAAATGCGTAATAATCTCTGGTTCTCACTGTTTAAATTAAAACCGCAGTTCTGCTAAAACATTACATCATTTCACACTTTCCTGGTGTTCCCAGGCTGACAGAAACTGCGTTTACATTCTTTTACACTTGGAGCAATAAAGGACATTCCACCATGTGAATTCTGGTCATTAACTTTACAAATGATAGAATTATCTATAAAATTCTATTTGGCTAGGCTGGCCACCTTCACCCATCTCTACCAATCTTCACAACATATTCCCCCAAAATTAACCTTTTTGTTCCCACTTTACTTCTCCTATAGCATTTAGAAAAACTAACATGTATAAACATTTTCATATCTAAATGAAACTAGACAGAGTTGGGTCTAGTGTCGGGAGGTTTATTATACTGCTGTTGATCATTTCCATGATAATTCTTTCCATGGATTTACATATAAGATTAGTAAGACTTATGGGTCTGTAGTTTCCAGGGTCTGTAGATGGCCCACCTTTGTGCAGAGGGATGACTGTTGCTGTTCTCCATTGACAAGACATGACGCCACTTTGGAGGCTACAGTTAAATAGTAATGATAGGTTATGTTTCATGCTATTTGGAAGGCATCCTGGGATATTGTCTGGGTCCATTGATGCAGCGTTCTTGGTCTTAGAGAGAGCATTAAGGACCTAGTCACTAGTGATAGTACGGGAAGTTATATTTGATGGTATTTCCTGAGGGAAGGTTGAGGAAAGGTTGATGGGAAGAGAATTTCCTGAGGGAAGTTGAGGAAAGGTTGATGGGAAGAGAGGGGTAAAGTTGGAGCTGAATTTATCAAACAGGACGTTTGCTATATCTTCTGCCTCATTATAGGTGGCTCCATTTACAATGAGTTTTGCACGCAATTCTGTATTGCCTTTGAGGTTGTGGACATAGCTAAAGAATGCTTTGTGATTGTCCTTGACCTGGCAGGCCAAGCTTACCTCAGATTTGGCTTTGGTAGACTTTATTTATCCTCTTTGTTGTTTTGTTTAGTTTGATGAGAGCGCTTTTATCATGATGGGAGCTGCACCTCTAATTTTTGCCATGATTTTCATCCTTCTGTTATATAGTCTATTGATTGTGCAATTTGTTTATGTCTGGCTTCAGCAATTTAATTTGTTTCTTGAGTTTGTCCTGATCTTGTTTCTGGTAGGCACAGCTGTTTCTATGCCTCTGTAAACAAGCTTGTACAGGGTTTCTGTGCAAAATTCTGCACAAGCAGCTGTGTTCTTGGAGGTGCTTTAAATTTTGTCAGTAAATTGCTTAATATTGCTTTAGTATATTTCCTAACTATTATAGGGTTTATAGCAGTCAAATTATTGATTTTTATTTCAAAGGAAACAGCTTTGTGGTCTGATCTTACCGGATAAAACACCACAGTGGGATGGTAGGGGGTAAAGTATTTTCTCATATCTATGAGTAGCAGATCATTTTCTGCTTCTTCTTTCTTTCTTCTTTTTCTTCTTCTTATGATTAAATTTGCAGATGACTGCAAGCTAGGAGCAGTAATTGAATCTGCAAATGACTTAGCCATCCTGCAGGAAGGTTAGTTTTAAATAAATAACTGCAAGTTTGTGGTCATGAAGGATTACAAGTTTATAGAGGGATAGATAAATTCCCCTGTGAATGTGGTAATGAGTTGAATGGTAAGTGACTCTAATAGGTCCAAGTATGAGCTATGGGTTTTGGGAAGGTCATAGAGGGTGATCTATATCTTGCAAGAATATGACATGGAACCATGTAACTCTACTTATTGTAATTTGGACATGGAGAAGCTCAAGTGTATCATTCTGTTGGGCTAACCTTGAGGGATGTCTGTTTTGAGGTACATTGTGTGGAAGGCATTTTATCCGTGCACTGCCAAAGTACTCTCCATGGCCTTAAACCATAGCTCTATAACTGCACTCTCCAAGGTAAGAAGAAATTCCGGGAGTGGATTTTTTTGTTTAGGATACTGGCATTAAGCGGTAGCACATTTAGATTCAATAAGGATAATTTTGATATGTTGGAAGGATTATGCATTTGACATTGCATAAAAAGGCACTCTCTTGTAAAACATTGTATCTATATTTATGAGGGATTGCTAATGATTATTAACTTAATAAAATGCTTTACTGTGCTGTCAAGCTTGTATATCACTCATATGTACGTAGTACTTAAAAATTATAATTAACCTAAACATGAGCCATGAATATTACACACTGTATGCCTGCTGCAATGGGGTGGATGCACACAGTTAACCACTAATCAAACATCAAAATACTTAAAGTAGTGTTATCTCTTATCCTCTTAACCCATATGATTGTTTCCATATGATTACATGGAAGGGGGTTAAATAGCACACCCTCATCTAAAAATGTAGTAGTTTTATTTTAATAAACCTTTTTATTAAGTAAGATACCTATTACCAATAATTTGAATAACAAATAAAGAAGCACTGTCATAATACATATTAAAGGTTTGTTATCACAACCACTGATTGAGAAATAAATCGTAACCCACATATGTTGCAAGTCACCATTAAGTTAAGTTGAACGGTAAAGTTTACAGTTGCCACTTACTTAGCACATTTTTTTCCTTTATTTTATGTTTTAATTAAAAGAATTAAAAAGGAGATGAACACTGTAAACTTAATAAACAGCACTCCTATTCAGAGACTGATTTCTCGGTTGTAACATCTCACTGAAGTGTTTGGTGCAAAATCATCATTTGAAGAGAAATTTCTTCTAACCAGCTTTGTGATCTGCACAGCAGCATACAAGGATAAGAAACAAACACACATTCTTTAAGTTCATAGAGGAACCTAACTGCATACAAAATAAAATATCCCCATAACTGGCCTTTTTAGTGCTTTCAGAAGCACCCATCAAGACACAAAAAGTAAACCACCCAATCCTCAGTGTAACACCAACCTGATAGCATCCTAGCAAGGAATAGAGCAACAACGATGTGGCAAGGAGGGACACAGCCCCCTAAAACAGAGGAAAACAGCCAGCCTAATCAATTTGATAATGTCCATGATCGACACCCTGTACACTGTACAAGCATCTGTCCTCAAACCAGGCTGAATAGACCATTAGTAACCCCCACCCACTCCCAGAATCCCGAGAACTACAAGCACAGCATCACAGGTCATGCTAAGATGAAAGATTCTTCCGAAAATTAAAATACTAACCACTCATACATTCAAGAAATGTGCCACCCTCTACTCAGTTTAAAGTATGAATACTCCACTGAGAAAAAAACAGGACAGAACATCTACAGCTTCAGTTACTGCAGTCCCTGTGGCTCATCCCTGCATAATTCTGCAGTATTATCGTCTCAATCTTTAGATCCAAACAAAGTACCCATGCCAAACATTGTTTAAATATTAGTCTTGTAAAGTTAGGACATTGGTAGAATAATAGGTTTTGCATAGTGTGCATTTTCTGAAGGGTATGAAATCAGAAACTCAAACCTTTTCCACCAAAGGCAGGCGCCCGGTCTGGTGGACTCCAGCCATAAACAAACTCTACAACAAGAGGAGAAAGCTACTACATGACAGAGCAAAATCCCTAAATGGGAAGGCATCTCTGATCAATACTAACAAAATCCCTAAATGGGAAGGCATCTCTGATCAATACTAGCAAAAAACTACGATCACTCATAAAATCATCCAAGGCCAACTTTGAGAGAAAAATCGCTAATGACACAAAAGACAATCATAAAGCCTTCTTTAGCTATGTTAGAAACCTGGGTGGAAACTCCCAGATATGCTCAGAATTAGTCCAAAATGATAAAAAAATCACTGAACCCACAGACATTGCCAACATACTGGCAGACAGGTTCAGTGCAAATTTCTCCCTCCCTCCCCCAAAAGGAGAAATATCTATCCCACCAGAGTCTAGCCTCCCAAACATCTCAGATGCCCAGGTGAGAGCTGCTCTCTCTAAAGCAAAAAACACAGCATCAATGGGACCGGACGGTGTCCCCGGCTTTGTGCTACACGAACTCAATGAGGAACTAAACCCACACATAAGGCTGCTGTTTAATCTTAGCCTTACTACAGGATACGTGCCCAAAGAATGGCGTACGGCAACTGTGGTCCCACTCCACAAAGGCGGTGCTTCTACGGACCCTTGAAATTACCGCCCCATAAGCTTGACGAGCCTTGTCTGCAAAGCTATGGAGAGGATCATAATGGAACTCATAAATAAAGACATTGGGGACCTACAGACACTGGATCCTACCCAATTTGGCTTTGTCAAGGGCAGATCCTGCCTCTTGAACTTGGTCGACTTTTTCAAACAGTCACTAAGGCCATTGATGAGGGTAAGGCAGTTCACACAGCCTACCTTGACCTAGCAAAGCATTCGACACAATACCCCACTCGGGCATCATAGAAAAGCTCACCAGCTTAGATGTAAACCCATATGTCACAAGATGGGTTGCAAACTGGCTCAAGGACAGAACACACAGGGTTAGAGTTGCTGGTGCCATGTCAGACTCTAAGCCGGTCACGAGCGGTGTCCCACAGGGCTCAGTCCTGGGCCCCCTCTTGTTCGGCATTTATTTTTCTGAAGTGCAGGCAAACATAGGGGGATTGTGGCTGACAAAATTTGCAGATGACTGCAAACTGGGCACCATAATTGACACTCCATCAGACACAGACATCCTCCAGAAAGGTCTCATAGAAATGGATAACTGGTGCCAGAGCCATGGCCTTAAGCTAAAATGCCAAAAAATGTATAGTCATACCCTTTGGGAAAAACAAGGTAACCCCTAATTACCACATAGGTGGTAATCCATTAAACACGGAAGAAGTTATCAGGGACCTGGGGACCCAAGTTGACAGTAACCTCTCTTTTGACACTCACATTGCCAAAGTGGTTAGGAAGACCTTCTACATTGCCCACCTGATCATGAAGGGATTCACATCCAGATCAGGAGAGGTCATTGTACCCCTGTACTCTTCACTTATCAGACCAATGATTGAGTACAATGCCCCATTCGAATGTACCTTACCCGACACCTGCAGCAGTTGGAAAGACCCCAAAAGTTCCTCACCAAAAGGATAAAGGGCTCAAACATATGTCATACGATGCCCGACTGAAGAAACTCCAGCTCTATTCAGTCGCATACCATCTGCTCAGAGGTGATCTGTGCCTGACATACAAGGCCATGTCCAACCCGAATTAATGGACATGCTCCACCTCAAAAATCCAAATCCACCAGAGCCACGAGCAAGAGACTTAAACCTCAACACGGATATAAATAGGGCGTGCTGGAGGGACAGATTCATCACCCAGAGACTCCCTACACTATGGAACAGAATCCCAGTCCATGTGAGGCAGAGCCCCTCACTGACTCTGTTCAAGAGAAATCTTGATGAGTGGATGGGAGATCGTAGGTTTACCCCGGGAATCATCTCTGTATCACTGCTGGACAGAGGCACAGCAAACTAATGGGTATGGTATTCTCATCCTAAGGGGTGGTGAAAGCCACACACACTCTGGCTAGGCTTATAAATGCCCTAGGGCAGATAGCCTAGTATGAACCTATGAACCTATGAACCTATAATATTAGTCATTATTTACTGACATCAATCCTCAGTATTTTTCCAGAAAACCACACATTTTAAGGGGGACAGATCAAAAATATGATGCAAAAATCTGGACATTATGTGAAAATCTGGACAATTGAGAAGTATGCCTTGAGGTCATGCCCTTTCTGATGATGTCCAGACAGTTCTCAAGCTGCAAATTATGTCTGGTGGGGAAACAAATATATGCCTATGGAACCATATTTGATTCAAATTCAAAGATTATTCTTAAAGAAAATGTTTGATTTCATTTAACTTCTTAATCAATTTATATCTGTTTTGTACTTGACATTCATAACTGTGATCACAAAACAATGCAGTAGAACTCCAGCTCTATTCAGTCTCATACCGCTTGCTCAGAGGTGACCTGTGCCTGACATATAAGGCCATGTCAAACCCTGATTTGATGAATATGCTTCACCTCAAAAAATCTAGATCCCTCAGAACCACAAGGGCGGGAGACTTAAACCTTGACACGGTTATTAATAGAACATGCTGGAGGGACAGATTCATCACCCAGAGACTCCCTATGCTGTGGAACAAAATCCCGGTACATGTGAGGCAGAGCACCTCGCTGGCCTTGTTCAAGAGGAATCTTGACCAATGGATGGGGGATCGCAGATATACCCCAGGGATTACTTTAGTGTCACTGCTTGACAGAGGCACAGCAAAATAATAGGCATAGTTTTATTCAAACTAAAGGGGTGGCGAAAGCCAAATAACTATGGGCTAGGCTTATAAATGCCCTTGGGCAGATAGCCTAGTATGAACCTATGAACCTATGAACCTATGAACCTATGAAGTAGTTCAACGTGAAGCACTTTTGAAAATAGACAAACACCTAATAAATATGGTCTTGCAGAGATAATCCTCCTTACATTATGTTGTTTGGTTACCATTGCCTCACACCACAATCTTAAAAGCAAGACCTCAGAATAAATCATGAGTGATCTCACATTAAATGACTGCCAGTGGCTAGTGTGCTAATTAAAGTCTGGCACTCAAAGTTTGTGGCCCTTTGTAGTTCTGTTTCACAAAAAAAAAAAAAATAAAGACATACAACCTCTATGTACTTGTCAATGCATGGAAGTGTGTTCTTGTATATGTATGTCTGAGAATCGAGAGATCTATTATACATGTATGAAGTATGTGTGTGCGTTTGTGTATGTACATGCATGTGTGCATCTACATGCCTGTGCAGAGTTTCAATAGATGTGTAAGGCCAGTCTGCAAGAGAAATTAACTTATTAGAAAATGTAAGCATTAATCCTTGTATTGAAGATTCACAGCTTTAGTTTTAACAAGTCTTGTGCATTATTTGGTTTCACAATGACATACAAAGTAAACACTAAATACCAAATACAGTGAGCTGCACAGCAGAGCAAATGTTATCCTCAGTATTTTGGAATAGCTTTATTTTCTCAGTCTTTATTTTAAGCTTTTTTAGTGTATTGTGCAACAACAAAATTACTTATTTGGATAGAATCAATCTGTCCTCGTTTATAAACACCCCTGGAATGAAAGACTGTTTTTAGATGCATAATGAATGAAATAACTATAGATGTTAAGACTGTATGATATGATCTCTTTTCATTATCCTGCGTTGGGTAATGGCAAACACACTGCTCTGTACAGCATTCGGAATGCAGAGAAAAACACCTTGTCTGTAATATCTTCTAGGTTACCCCATTATTGTGGATTTAATGAAATACACAGTGTCCTCCTGAAGCACGTATCACACTGAAAAATATAAATAATATTGTCTAGATAACTCTCAGATGGCTCAAATAATTTTCAATTGAGGATATACTTAATAGGTGTTTATATTTATCCAAAGTGCAAACAGTGGAAGTGATAAATGACTTCTAACTGAAGGAATCCTTTGAACACATTTGTGTGTTTAGAATATTTAACTGGAAGCCTTGCAGTTTGTTCTGTTTTGTTTTGGCATTAATTGACACAGATGTCACATATAAAAAGATGAGTATTGAACACTTATGTGTACCGGGACCTTCCTAGAGCACTGTAATATTTCTAGCAACAGAAATAAATGCATGGATCATTCATTGCAAGAAAGCGATTCATTCATTACTTGGGCATCATTTGGTTTAAGTACACTTTCAAGAAGAAATAATAAGTAATAACACACACTAATCCCTAAAGAAATAATGCTGTCAGAAGGAAAGAAGCAGAGAAAGTCCTACGAAGGATTGTTTCTGCTGCTGCAGTTCTTTCATGCAAAGTTACACAAACAAGATAATTTTAAGTAGAGCTTCATAAAATAAAAAAAAAATGATGTGCCTAGGGAAAAATGCATAAAATATTCAGATTGCAGTGGGCTTTCCTGTTTTTCAATAAAAGTACAAATAGAATATTCAGCAGAATATGGAGAAGAAGCAGACAGTAACTAATCTTAAGTGTCACCTTTGCATGAAATATATTGTCTATGTATTATGCACTTTTATGTCCAAATCAGAGAGGTTCATATTCTGTTTCTCCCAATTAAAATTGATACTATGGATGAGCACGACCGCCAATGTGAAAATTAAGTTTGTGATAGTTATTTAAAAAAAATGTAAATGCACATAGTCTATAACGTCTTGAAGAGGAGAAAATCCTCTAGAATCACTTTTGTTTCAGCATGAACATGAAAAACGTCTGCTATCTGCTCTGTCAGTAAAATAATTGGTTATTTAGTCTCCAAAAAGTGAATGTTTTCCCAGATACAGATTAACTATTGTATAAGTATGTATGATTTGTATACCCGCATTTGTTTAGTTGAAAAAAAAGTTCTACTATCGCCGGAAGTTGTTTGCTGATTTCACAACTTTATTTCACAAAGTATCACTAGCATTCATGTTGATTTATACCACTTTATTTCAGAATCCTTGAACTAACAGAACTATCAATTTGAGGATTCTTTCTTGGTGATTTCTCAAACACACATTATGATGTTGTCAAACTGTGTTGTATTGTGCTAATATTCACTACTGCAATTAATTTCTGTGGCAATGATATGTCCAAACTCTATGCAAAGTTGTTTAATACTGATTTGTCAATCTCTGTATGCCCTTGTAACTGGTGATATGCCCCACGAGTCACCAGATGCCAGCTCTAGACTGAATTGAAAGACCAAGAATCACCAGAGGGCAGCTCTAGGCTGAATATAAAGACCAAGAGTTACCAGAGGGCAGCTCCAGGCCAAATAGGAAGACCAAGAATCGCCAGAAGGCAGCTCTAAGACGAATAGAAACAGCAAGAATCACCAGAAGGCAGCTCTAGGCCAAACAGAAAGAACAAGAATGACCAAAGCGCAGTTCTAGGCTGAATAGGAAGACCAAGAATCACCGGAGGGCAGCTGTAGGCTGAATAGGAAGAACTTATTATATATGCCCATTAACTCATCTGAAGTTATATGGTATTTTAGGGCATTTACCATCAACTAATGATTAATAAAATGATTGTGTTATGTATGTATGGTTATCATGCATCTGTATTTTAAATATTTATAGATAGACAGATAGATAGATTGATATATTAATAATACTTAAATGTTGATTAAAGATGGTGAAATTCTGATGCCATTATAATAGAAAATTGAGTTGTCCACATTATGGTTCCGAACATAACTCAAGTGGAAAACGTCACCTATTGGGTACTGTAATACATATAAATGTGTCATTCATAAAAGGTTTATTACTTATTTATTATGCCTTAATTACTAGGAATGTTGTGTGAGTTAAGGCTCATCATGCTTATGATAATACATGCTCAAACTCTCTTTAAGTCCACTGATGAAATCAACAATGCCACTCCTCTTTTCTTTTTATATGACACTGTATCTTAGGCTGTTTTTTTTTTTAATTTAATTAGTTTATAAATGTGCATCATGATCACTGTATGATCATTACCTGTTATTATTTATATTGGCTTCTCTGGGAAACAGAGTTGCTTTGCTGTCATAATGTCTGCACCTAGATTACTATTCCAGAGATCCTGGACTCTCCTCAAACAGATGTTACTTGTGAGTTCTTTAATATGCATATCTACCACTAAGGACAGGAGATGAGTCTGCTGAACATCTGTCTGACGGACCCTTTTAAATGTCTTATTTATTGCCATTTGCTTGTGTTTTCTGCATTTTACTGTGACCTACAAACTTACCAAAAAAACACCAAACAATCAAAAAAGGAAAACAAGCCAAATTTGTCTAAATAGTGATAATATTATGGAGAGGAATTTTAATAATGATTAGGCTTAGTTGTAGGGTAAGGGACAGAATTAAAATTAGCACTCATCAGTAAGGTGGACGAGGCCCTACCTTACATTTCTTACTCATGCTATAGGTTCATAGGTGTGTACCAGGCTAATGGCCATGGAGCCTTTACAAGCCCAGCCCATAGATGTGCCCTGGCATTGTGCCGCCCAACGTCAGTTCCGAGTACCTCTAGCAAGCAGACCCACTGGAGTGATCCCCAGGGTAAACTTTCTATTTCCCATCCACTCATCATGATTTCTCTTGAAGAGGGCCAGTGAGGTGCTCTGCTTGACGTGTGTGGGAAGTCTGTTACAGAGCATGGGCAGTCTCTGGGTTATGAACCTGTCCTTCCAGCATGTTCTGTTGATTGTGGTAATGAGGTTGAGGTCTCTGGAGCATATGGTGCAGAAGGATTGGGATTTCTTTAGATGTAGTATTTCTAACAGAGCTGAGTCAGACATGGCTTTGTAAGTCAAGCAGAGATCGCTTCTTAGTAGAAGATACGAGACAAAGAATAGCTGGAGTTTTTTTCAGTCTGTCCATGTAGCACATATGTTTCAGGCCTAGGATCCTCTTTGTGAGGTACTTTTGTGGCCTCTCCTGCTGTTGCAGGTGTCTCATGAGGTACAAGCCAAATGTAGGAAGAGTAGAGAGAAATGATGACCTCTTTCTTCCTGGATGCAAAACCCAAAACCCTTGGTAATGAGATGTGCCACACTGAAGGAATTTCTGACCACAGTGACAATGTGGTGCTCAAAAGAGAGGTTGCTGTCAGCCTGTTTCCCCAGATCTCTTATAACTCCTTCAGTGTTAAGTGGGCTCCTATCAATGTGGTAATTTGTGGGAACTGTGTTTTTCCCAAAGGGGATGACGATGCATTTTTTGGCATAAAGCTTAAGGCCATGGTTTTGACACCAGTCACTGGTCTCAGTGAGGCCTTTCTGTAGGACGTCTGCATCACTTGGGGAGTTAATAATGGCTCCTAACTTGCAGTTGTCTGTGAACTTGGTCAGCCAGAGTCTCTTCGTGTTGGCCTGGACTTCTGAGAAGTAGATGCCAAACAGGAGAGAACCCAGGACCGATCCCTGTGGGACTCTACTTGTGACTGGTCAGCAGTCTGACTTGGAGTCTGCTATTTTCCCACTTATGGGTTCTATCTTTGAGCCAATTTGCAACACACCTAACGATATAGGGGTTGATGCCTAGCTTGGTGAGTTTAACAACTTCCCCTTCCTGCGCCTAACAATATACAATAATTTATGAAAACACATTTTCCTAACACTAACACTACACAAAATTCAGACCCCCCCCCCCCCACACACACACACACACGCTCAACACCACATTGTCAAAGAAATAATCATTTGACAAACTCACCCACACACTGTCAAGGAAATAATCATTTGACAAACTCACCCACACACAGCAAAACATTCATACACACACACACACACACACACACACACACACACACACACACACACACACACACACACACATACACACACACACACACTCTCTCTCTCTCCATGAAACTTGGACATTAACTGTGCTCTAACCTGGAAATAGCTGCAGGCATACCAAACCCAATCCCACTTAACTTACCTTGAAATAATGAAACTTTTTCCATTTGTAAAAAAGCACCCTGAGCATCCTTGAGATTTAAGATACTTCTCCACCTGAAGTCACAGTCAAATTGTGATTCTATGCACTGTCCAGAACCCATCCCAATTTCAGATACTTACCTAGCCAAACACACGGTCAAATAAAATTTGATGCAATGTTCAAAGCCCCCCTACCTACTTTACTAGCACCTGCTAGCCTTAAACCCGTAATTTTCAAAATTCTTTTGTGTTTAGTCAAATTTGGTCTGAATGTGTGGTGAACTTTCAGTGTTCTATTCACAAAAGTAAAATGTATGTTTACTTCTCCAAATGTGTTTGTTTTAGATGTTTTGAGTGTTCTGGTGTGTTGAATTAGGAATACTGGCCTTGGTTTCAAGGTCCTTGCTCTCCTATAATTCAACATACACTTGCATGTGTGTATATCTATATCTAAATCTATATCTGTATCTATATTTGGATCTACCTGAAAAGACAGACAAACGAAAACACAGACAATGAGATCACCGACACCACAAAGCCGAAAGTTCAAAAACAGGAACATTCACATGCTCAACAAACCACAAGCCTGACAGTCAACAAAACAAAAGAAATTCGCTATTCTGAAAAACACACATACAACACAAGCACACCAAAAACCTTACAAACCTACACTAAACCTTACATACACAACTATCTATGCACTAACCTTAACCCAAACCCTAACCCTGAGGTCAGTCACTATCGCACACTTACCTTACCCGCACCCTAACCCTAAAGTCCGTCACTATCGCACACTTACCTTACTCACACCCTAATCCTAAAAGCCATCACTAATGCACACTTACCTTACCCACACCCTAACCCTAAAGTCCGTCACTATCACATACTTACACAGTTGCGCTCGTTTCACGTTGGTGTTTTCAGCATCTGGATTTCCAACTGTCGATTATTTCCGTTGTCGGTCTTCCGTTGTCTGTGATCTCTTTGTCGGTATTTTCGCTTTTCGTTCTTATCAGGTAGACCCCTATATTTATGTATTTGTGTGTGTGTGTGTGTGTGTGTGTGTGTGTGTGTGTGTGTGTGTGAATAGCTAGATACAGACAAAAAAATGACAACTACATACAGATATTTGTCTTGAGGTGGTGAGTTGGTCTGGATTCAACAAGTGCACAGTCATTCCCTTTTCAACCCAGACTATATGAAGGAAAAATGTTATGCCTACGATCTTGGGAGGATAATAAGGATTAAATGTGGTTGATGACTGAAAATCTTGTTCTTGTTCTACATTGTAAACTATAGGCGCACTATTACTGTCCCCCTGAAAACCAGAATTGTTACCCTCAATATTCACAACGAACTGAAGTTGTCCATCTCTGACTCAGTGGAACCAGGCATAGGCTGCAGTTTCACCTGAACAAGCTCATATTCCTGGAAATCATGCAACTAAAATCAAAGAGAATCTTGAAGAAAACACTTTTAGACTAACATTTCTGCTTCATCTTAATCAAATATGAGTACACATTACAGTTTCTGCCATTTACATAAATCTTTCTTGAACCAACAAGCTTTTGTATTTATTTATTTGTTTAGTTATTTATTTTTACTGCAACTAACATTTTTTTATATTTGCTCTTTTATCTTGTGCCTTTACAAAGTTACTGTGCATTATATGCACAAAAATATTGCTGACTTTTATATCAAGTCAGCTTAGATATGCTACTGTAATTACCTGGATTTTATGTATCAAAACTGTAAGTGTTTCAGTTTTCCTTTTTCTTCAAAAGACCCTCCTCTGTTTTCCGTATGCTAGTAGTTTTGCTATTCAGAATACAGTCTTCATCAGTATGACTGCTTTTTTTGTTGTTCGTACTCTTTGTACATTTAAGAGTTCAGGTTGTGACTAAAATTAATGTGTTAGAGCTGGACAATCATCACTCACCCTGTTGGAAAACAGTGCGGGCACACACACACACGTATTCACACAGGCACACTCACACACCACAGCTGTCATTATAAAGACACAGATGAAAGCAATCTGGATATATTTTTAACCTTTTACTGACATGCTAAGAAAAAGATGGAAGCCCTCACAACACACTGTGTGCACTTACCCTTATGTGTAAGAACTATTAAAACATTAAAGAAGAACTACTACATACACACATTGTTTGCGGCATCTTTCCAACATGAAGGACTCCTACAATATATTAACAGTTCAAGAACTTCCAGTTCTGAATTATTCCTCATTCATCTTTCACAGTTCAGTTGATAAAGCATAATGTAGAATAAAGGACAACATAGGAACCTGCAACAGTATCTCACACTATTTTATTGTTTAAGAAAGGACTGCTACATCGAAAGTAATTATTATTCTTTCCTTAGAAGATAGCAGCATACTAAAAACATGAGCTTCAGTGTTCAATTGTACTTGAATGTAAGTATTGTTAAATAAAATATCTGCATTTATTGTTCTGTCCTCAAAGCTGTAACACCATTACACAGCTTTCAACATATTCAGGTATTTAGAAGATTCCTTAATGATGGATGTATCTGCATGTTTTTTGATATTCAAAGCCCTTTACCGTTATGGGTTCATAGGTGTATACTAGTCTAATGATCACTAGTGACCTTAAAAGCCTCTCTGTACAACCCAAATGTGACCTACAAATATGATTTATATTTAATTTCTAGGGAATGATTTACTGACTTCCACTGTTCATCAGAGAGATGGGAGCAATACCAGGGCCGACCTTCCAATTACCTATCCATACATAGGTCTAAGTTGCAATTAAATAGAGATAGGGAGAAACTCTGCTTCACATTGATGGTGAGCCTGTTGTAGAGAATGGGAATTCTCTGAGAATCATATCTGTCTCTCCAACATGTCCTATTTATGTTGCAAGCAAAATTTAGATCTTTTAGTCTAATAGTTCTGATGGTGTTTGTTTTGCTGATGTGCAAAAGGTTCATCAAAGCAGAGTTGAGGGATGCCCTGTATGCCAGGAAAAGAGTATATCTCAAAAGTCTGTATGATACTGAGTGAAGAGAAAGAGGTGATCCACTTAGGATAGTGTGTTTACTCCCTGCATTATTTTTAAGGGACCTTTGTGGACATTCCAGTTCCTGGATGTGTCTGGTCAGGTATGTAGTATTGAAGGGGGCATTCTGCTCTATGATGGGCCTGATGAGGGCCATGTATAGTGGTATGATGATATCTCTGTACCTAGATGTCATGACTTTGCTTATAAATTGAGCAACATAGAAGGATTTTTTTTACTACCTTGGACACATGTTGGTCGATGGCTAGGTTACTATCTACATGAATTGAATCAACTTTTAAAGGTGCTTTTTTGATTACGTAGTTACCCAGGCTGGCAGACTTCCCAAAAGTATAATGCATGTCTTGGTACTGAGTCTTAAGCCATGGCTTTGCCACTGTTTGTTTGTCTGTATTAGACCTTCTTGAAGGGTGTTCTTATCTTGGGGGGATTCAGTGACTGGCTGTTCCCAGTTCGCAAATATTTGCAAACTTGGTTAGCCAGAAGCCTTTGACATTGGTTTGACATCGACAAGTGTATGCCAAAGAGGACAGGGGCTAGCACAGATCCCTGGGGAACACCACTGGTGACCAGCTTCCTTCTGGATGTGGCCTCACTGATTCTAACCTCCTTGGACTTATTAGTGAGCCAGCTAGCTATATTGCATGTTATAAAGGGGTTTATACCCAGTTAAGTAAGTTTGTTGAAAATGCCCGAGTTGAGTATTGTATAAAATGCCTTAGTCAGATCTAGGTAGGCAGTATGCACAGTTTTCCCTTTGTGACATTTTCATAGAAGTTCACCAGATTCAGTAAGCATGACCTACCTTTGACAAAGCAAACTGGGATGGATTCAGTGTCTGGAGGTCTCCTATGTCCTTGTTGACAATTTCCATGATAATTCTTTCCATGGCTTCGCAAATAAGACTAGTTTGACTTATGGGTCTGTAGTTTCCCTTATGAACGGGGATGACCATCGCAGTCCTCCATTCACATGGCAAAAGGTTCCTGATAAGTCATATTTTAGAATATTCAGGAGCTGTCCTAGGATGTTGTTGTGGCCCACTGAGGCCATATTCTTGGATTTAAAGAGTGCAGCCAGTACATGCTCCCTAGTTATAGTTGGAGGGGTTACGTTTGATGGTATTATGGGGGGTGGGGTTATAAAGATCGAACTGAAGCTGTCAGCAAACAGCTTTGCTACATTGTCAGGATCTGTGAATGTGGCACCATTAACCACGAGTTCAAATCTTTGTTGTGTGCTGCCCTTGAGCTTTCTGACTTCACCGTAGTAGGCTTTATGGTTGTATTTTAACTGGGAATATATCTTAACTTCAAAGTTGGATTTGCTTGACTTAATTAGCTCTCTTAGGTGCCTATATTATTTAATAAGGGAGTTTTATCATTATGGGAATTACCCTTCCTGATTCTTTCCAAAATACTTTTCCTTAGTTATATATCCTGTTTAATTTAGGATGCCACTGGGGGTAGGGGGTGTTTCTGTGGCTAGTTCTGAGCTTACTTGTGGTAGGTACCTCAGCCCCTATGCAATCATTGACAAAGTTGTACAGAGTTTCTGAGATGTTTGCCTGAAATATGTCTTGCACTCTGATCACAAAACCTTGTTAAATCTTTTGTTCATACTCTTTCCTTCCCTTCAAATTCTTTTGCCTTGCTGTCACATCAATACTTTTCAGTGTGCTGTGTTGAGGCTTTCTCCATCTGGGGGCCAAAGACAAGTGGACCCACCAGAAACATCCCTGCTTCCCAGCAGTTTAAATCTCAGATTACTATTTTTTTCACAACAATTACAATGTGTACACATGTAAACTATTGGATAAAATATTCCTGTGATATATTGCAGACCTATTTGTTGTTATTGTGTCTTTCGGCTTTTCCCGGTTAGGGGTCGTCACAGCGGAACTCCTGTCCGCTAATGATTGGTAGTTGATTTTTACATGCCGAGTTACCAGCCCTGACGCACAACCTTCAACGAAGGTATGCCCATTCACGCATGTCTCCACGTAGAAGACGCTCTAGCTGAGAATCGAACAGGACAGCGTCTTACTGTAAGGCGATAACGCTAATATTGCAGACCTATTTGTAAGATGTATAAATGATGTCAGATTGCATACTCCAAATTTATGAAAATACTGCTGATGTGTCAACACCCCAAGGACTTTTTTGGTTATGACAATGATATAAACTTGTACACATCAAGCATTCACAGGCTGCCCAGTAGAATTATAGGTTCCAAACCAAGGATTAAGCTGGATTTCCTTTCCATTGGTCTAGATTACATTTGAATATGCTTAGGGGATGAGAAACCTATTCCAGAGAACATATACAATAATCCAGTGCATATATAATATTCTTACACTGCCTCATGCAAATACTTAAGTATATTGTTAGCTGATCCTGACTTTAAGGTCATTGTGTAAGTATTTCTTCCAGTGTTGAGTTTTTGTGACCTACTTTGTAAACTTAAATACCAACTGGTTGAGTTTTTCTCACTCCCTGCTGATCACTTAACCTGAGGTGTACTTACGATCACCACCAAATTAAGAAAAATTGTTTTTGCATGGAGCAATCCCCCCTCCCATACTCTGATATGGATGCTATGTCCCCCGTACCTGCAGATTATAATTTACTGCCTCAGAGGTGGCACAAGCATGAATGAAGTATATTTTCAGACATTTATGTGTTTGAGAGTCTTGCATGAGAATACACAGGTAAGTGTTCAGCTGTGCCTAAATTAACCAAGAGCAGCTGAGCTGTAGGTAAGTAAAAGATAACCTATTTTAACTATTAAAAGATAATATTTCAACTTCAGAAGAAATCTTTAAGCAAAGTAGCAGCCACAAGAGGAAGATAAAGAAGATGATGCAGACATCTTCGTACTAAAGTACAGCTAGGTAAGGTACAACCGAAGGTTTGATTTGCTTAGTTTAAAATATATATATTTCCCTTTATATTTATCTGAACCATGCCCAGTCCATATTTCAGTGTACTCTCTTCCTCCAGAAAGAGATGAAATAACTTAAGTTGCCAAGTCTAAATTCAGTGTACCCCCCAAATACATTTCAGTATGAAGTTCACTTCAATCTGATTACATGTTTTTTTAATATTTCTTGCTATACATTTTTCTACAAAAGCAACAAAATAGTCTAAGTATTAAAAGGTGATACACATCTTCCCCATAATCAAATTATTTTAGTTTAAGGACTGAACGTCTGTGTAAATTGCCCATCTCTGTGCTGACTTAAATCTGAATATGTTTACTATGTTATGATGCTTTTGCCAGTAAGATAATGTCATATATTTCACAGGGGCTATTCAGTCTTATTTTAGGCTTATACTATTTGTTTCAGTTAGCTGCATTATGTGGGATATGTTGTACTTAGCTTTAGGCAAAGACATGCCAGCTACACAGTCTCATTGAAGGATGACCTTGAATATAAATTTAAACTGCAGAAAAGAAGTGTTTACACCATACCTCTGGCTACTTTTAATGTCAAACTATTACTTAAGAAAAATATTTAAGAGTTTTCTTTCAATGCTTTGCATGCATTACAGTTTATCAGTGTACACCAGTAATTAGAAATGTTCACTCCTGAAATTAATGACATTTTTATTTTGCCAATTCTCTGTGTATTATGTTTCACCAATACTGACAGTAAGAAACTTAAGATTATTAAAAAATAACAAAAAATTCAATTCACTGCATTGAAAATGGAGCTTTTTCCTTTTTTGCAATATAGTTATATTTTCTTTTGCAGAACAGGCAAAGTTTAAGGTAAATATGTTAAATGAATCATTTGTTCAATTTCATTCATGTATACTTGCAAAGCTGAAGAGCATTTGTAATACAAATATTTCTTAAAATAAATACAATAGTAGTTGTAAATTTGAAAGAATGTAGATGTAATTTAAATCAGTATGAAATGATCTTGTTGCTTGAATCTACAAGTGTGATTTACAAAACATTCCTGCTGGTGAAACAGAAGCTAGTTCTAGAAGGATCTGTGCTGTAAGGATCACAGCCATCATTGATTGGCAGCTTGGGTGAGTGATGGCTGAATAAATGAAATGCAGTCCCTGACACTGTAGTAGAGAAAGGTGTGTCACACAGATCAGTCTATGTGCTGTAATGTATTCTTTGTCATGATGGAGTGTAGCAGGACTACATTTACAGATTTATAGCTTTTAGCTGAATTTCCATAAGGTCGAACCACAAATGATCAAGCTAAAATACTCAAACTACACACCCTCAGAAAACACAAAAGTAAACCAAACATGTTCTTTGCCAGGGGTAAGCCTCCCTTCACTCCCTACATGCCCAGTCAATTATATATACGAACTCCCAGATCGCACTATGATGAGTAAATGGCAGGTCCCATGATATCAACTCTAAGGTGGCAGTACGATCAGTTAATGGCAGGTCCCCTGATTCCCACCATACTGTAGTCCTGCATAGAAAAAGCCAGTAATGTTTCATCAGCTGTACCGACTTTTTCTGTTTTTCATCATAGGTTCATAGGTTCATACAAGGCTATCTGCCCTAGGGCATTTATAAGCCTAGCCCAGAGTTTTGTGACTTTCGCCACCCCTTTAGTTTGAAGGATACTATGCCCATTATTTAGCTGTGCCTCTGTCAAGCAGTGACACTGAGGTGATCCCTGGGGTATACCTGCGATCTCCCATCCATTGGTCAAGATTTCTCTTGAACAAAGCCAGCGAGGTGCTCTGCCTCATATGTACCTGGATTTTGTTCCACAGCATAGGGAGTCTCTGGGTGATGAATCTGTCCCTCCAGCACGTCCTATTTATGACCGTGTCAAGGTTCAAGTCTCGTGCTCTTGTAGATCGGATGGATTTAGATTTTTTGAGGTGAAGCATGTTCATTAATTCCGGGTTGGATATGGCCTTGTATGTCAGGCACAGGTCACCTCTGAGCAGGCGGTAAGCGACTGAGTAGAGCTGGAGCTCCTTCAGTCGGGCAGCATAGGACATATTTTTGAGACCCTTTATCCTTTTGGTGAGGAACTTTTGGGGCCTTTCCAGTTGCTGCAGGTGTCGGGTCAGATACATTCCAAATGGGGCGTTATACTCAATCATCGGTCTGATGAGTGATGAGTACAGGGGAATGATGACCTCCCTTGACCTGGATATGAATCCCTTCATGATCAGGTGGGCAATGTAGAAGGTCTTCCTAACTACTTTGACAATGTGGGTGTCAAATGAAAGGTTACTGTCAACCTGGGTCCCCAGATCCCTGATAACCTCTTCTGTGCTTAGCGGATTGCCACCTTCTCAACCAAAGACCAGTATCCCGCATTTGTAGGCCATCTGAATTTCTCTTATGGTGTAGGTCACTACTTTGTGATATAACTTCCACATACTTCCATGTATGCATTTTAACACAAGTTGTTTTCTATAAACAACATTGTGGATAGGATGGGAGTGAGCATAGGCTGACATATGGCTATGTCACTAGAATGACTGTGCCTTCTATGAGCTGTAACATTTTGTGCTGTTGTTTCTTCGCCTATTTTTTTATACACAGAACTGGTGAATTGCATAGTATTACACACAACAGTTTGCACCACCTAGGGTCTGTTGTCATACACATACCACATTTTCTGTCTAGAAATTTAAGAATCTCCACAGTTTTATTTAAAAAATTTACATTTTGTTAAAACCCATGGAAATATATTGCTTAATCTTTTTTTATACCTTGTCTGTATCATTGCTAAAGGATTGAAAAATGTTATTCTTGTTTTAATACAAATGTTTAGTGCTAGCACAGAAACAAATGAGCAACTGCAGCAGAACACCTACACGTGTATGTAGGTATCTGTCAGTGTGTCATAGGATCATAGGAGGTTACTAGGCTATTGGCCTGAGGCAGTTATAAGCCTAGCCAAGAGTTTAGCCCATGTTTAGACAAATCAGCACACAAAACCCCTGTCCAGCAGGGATACAGGTGGAATCTCAGGGGTGTATTTTCTGTTTCCATTCCAGTTGTCCAGGTTGTGCTTAAAAAGGGTAAAGAGACACTCTGCTTCACATAGAGAGAGAGTTTATTCCATAGATGGGGGAGTCTCTGGGACACAAATCTGTCCCGCCCACAAGTCCTGTTGATGTCACAGACCAGGTTGAGGCCACACGTGTGAGTTTCTCAAGTGGAGCTTGACTTGCAGATATGTAGCAGTCCCGACAAGGTGGGGTCCGTGATCACCTTGTATGCCAGACAGAGGTCACCTCTCAGGATTCTGTATGAAACAGAGTAGAGGGATAGGGCTTTTAGCCTATCTGTGTATGGTAGATATTTGAGGCCCTGGATTCTCCTGTTGAGGAACCTCTGTGGTCTCTCCAGCTGCTACATGTGCTTTGTGAGGTACATGCCGAAAGGGGCATTGTACTCAATAATGGGCCTTATAAAGGAAAAATACAGGGATGTTATGGCCTCCTTGTCCCTGAATGAGATACCCTTACTTATGGGGTGGGCCATATAAAAGGCTTTCCATGCAATGGAAGCAACATGGTGGTCAAAAGTCAGGTTGCTATTAACCTGAGTGCCCAAATCCCTCACAACTGATTGCGTGCTTAGGACATTATTATTAATGTGATAGTTTATGGGGATGTCACTCTCCCCAAAGGGAATGATGATGCATTTTTTGGTATTCAGTTTGAGGCCATGTTTCTGGCACCAGCCATTTGTATGAATGAGACCATTTTGGAGGATGTCCACATCACTAGGAGAATTGATGACAGCACCCAGATTGCAGTCATCTGCAAACTTGGTCAGCCATAGCCCACTGATTTTGGCCTGCACCTCAGAAAAGTTTATCCCAAATAACAGAGGCCCCAAGATCAAACCCTGGGGGACTCTCTTGTTATGGGTCTACTGCTTGAGGTAGCTTGCCCTATTTTGACTATGTGGGTTCTATCAATGAGCCAGTTTTCTACCCATCTGGTAACATACGGATTGATGCCGAGTTGAGAGAGTTCATCTATTATGCATGAGTAGGGAATAGTGTCAAAGGCTTTGGCCAGGTCAAGGTAGGCGGTGTGCACCGTCTTCCCCTCGTCCATGGCTTTGGTGACTGTCTCAAAGAAATCAACCACATTTAGCAAACATGATCTCCCCTTGACAAAGCCAAACTGTGTGTGATCGAGTGTTTGTTTGTTGCAGATGTCCTTGTTAATGAAGTCCATGATAATCCACTCCATGGCCTTGCAGATCAAGCTAGTTAGGCTGCTAGGTCTATAATGTCTCAGATTGTGGAAGCGCCACCTTTATGTAACGGGGTGACAGTGACTGATCTCCACTCAGCTGAGATGAAGCCGGTACTCAGGCTTTGGATGTATACAGTGCCTAATGGTGCTGCAGGTTCCTGCCTGAGTTCATGTAGGATGCAGCCTGGTATGTTCTTGGTTCCCATGGAGGCTGAATTTTTTGCCCTTGAGAAAGCAGTGATGACCCCTAGCTATAAGGGGAAGGGAGCAGGTACTGAGGATGCCCTGATTTACTGATGGGGAGACAGAGGGGTGAAGCTTTTGCTGAATCTGTCAGCCAGCAAGTTTGCTATATCTATAGCATTTTGTATATGTGGTGTCCTTGGCCACCAGTTCTGAACAGATCTGGGTGCTTCCTTTGAGGTTGAGGGCATATGTGAAGAAGGCCTTAAGATTGTCTCTAGTAGATATGGCCAAGTTGGACTCTAAGTTTGCTTTACAGGATTTCAGTAGTGCTCTTATTTGCTTGTTCAGGATAAGGATAGATTGCTTCCAATTGGGCACCTGCTCCTTCTTGGTCTTGGACAGCAATTTGTTTTCATTTTGCTATAGAGTTTATTTATTGCAGATGTCCACCAGACAGGTTTACTCTTCCTTGCAGAGGAATTCCCTGATTCCATGCATCTATATAAATGTTTGTATAGTGCTTTGGTGTAGTTTTAGATATTGGTGCCAGTTCCTACAGAGGGGGAGGAGGCTGTGAAGCTGTTTATACCGTCCCTCAGGAGGCTGTAATCAGCTTTGGAGAAGTTTTATGTCTGATCCTAGCTTGAGGCGAGTTGAGCGAGATGGTGACTGCAAAAGTGACTGCTTTATGGTCGGATCTTACCAGGGAGGGATGGGAGGATAGGCATGCTGATACCAAGTCCAAGATATTATCACCTCTTGTGGGGGTATCGACTAGATGTTCCAAGGCATTTGCATTGACAAAATTGAGGAATGTCTGGGCATTTGTGTTCTGGTATGAGTAGTTCTTCCAATCTATGTTTGGGAAGTTATTCACCCAGGATCAGGGTAAAGGGTTGAATCTTGTTTGATTCAAACAGGTCCAAATAGGTGGCTTGGGCATCTTGAGTCAGATTTGGTGACCAGTAGCTGGCTATGATTTGAATAGGGGTCTTGTCAATGGTTAACTGAACCTGTAGTATCTCCTGTGTGTCATAATGTTTGACCAGCCTGGAGGTGTGTGTGTCTTTAATGTATATTGAAACTCTACCTCCTTTGGCTTTACAGCCCACAGTTTGGGGTCTGAATGTATGATAGTGTGAGTAACCAGGTAAGGCTAGGGTGCTCTCTGCAGCTTTGAACCAGGTTTCTATGGCTGCACAGATGTCAGCATTTTCCAGGGTTAAGAATGCTTGCAATGAGTGCAATTTCTTGTTTAGACTCCTAACATTTAGCAGCATGACCTTTAATTTGCATTTTGTTGAAATTTTTATGTTGATTTTATCAGCCTCAGGACTTTTCATAAAAAGGTGTTATGGGGGAGGAAAAAGCCTTTGCCAGAAGCCGGAAGCCCAGGTGAGACATATGCAGGCCATCTCTAGCAAAGGCGTTGTGGTCTGTCGATCATATCTTTCCAGGCTGCCAGGTAGTGGATCCCCCTGGAATGACACCAGAAACTAAGCCAATTGTTAAAATTCAATAATTTTCTGTTTGTATTGAGGCATCATTCTGGGTGATGGCAGAATGCTGCTTAAGGCTAGGGACATACCTACCTGGGACGCATAATCAGTGAGCTCAATCATATCTCTCTTTATATAGTCCAGAGAGGTATGCCTCAAATCATTCACACCAACATGGACTATGACAAAGTCATAACAGTACCTGTTGCTGAATGACTTGAGTGCTTATGTCATATGGCGGATTCTAGCACCTGACAGATAACTAACCGTGACTTTCTCCTTATCCAGCCTGGTGAGAGGCACATCTGTGTGTCTCACAATGCAGTCTCCAATGACTAATATGTTGGCTTTATGGTGAAGCATTAGTGGCTGTGAGACACAGGTGTGTGGACTATGCATGGTATGTGGTATGGAGGACTGTGGAGATTGTGTGTGTTTTTGCCTTGGAGGTCTCCTTTGTTTGGGTATGTTTATGTGGAGGACCTTTGCATATGTGGGTGTTTGTTGTGTAGGTGTGGGTGGTGTTTGAGATGTAGTGATTGTAATGATTGTGTTGACAACCTTTTCAGTGCCAGATATACTGGCTTGAATGGGAGAGAGCTTGGACTGTAGGTTCCTAATGCAATTGCATCTCTTGCAAATTGTGTTCCTAGGAGGTAGTAGTAGATGATTGTCCATGTACATGAGACAGTTGCTACACTGTCTCAGGATGCTCATATCAACAAGACTGGCAGTAGAAACTGTTGGAAATTGTCCATCCATATTTCTCAGAATCTGAGGGAGAAAGGCCAGGAAGAACTAAGGTGTGGGCCTAAAGCCCAAGTGCTTAAACCAAAACTAAGAGCTTAGAATAACACTTAACAATTTATGCAGGTTATAAACAAGCAGTAACAAATGCAACATAAACGATGCAGTTTAATACTTTAAACAAGCAGCAAGTAGCAGTAAAAAGCAAGATAAAGTAACAGAGTAGTAGGAAGAAACATAAATACAGAAAAATATAAGCAGCTGAATAAAGTGTCTTTTTTTTGGTTGTTTTATTTATTTATTTATTTTATAAAGTGGAAAGGGAGAGAGCAGGAACAGGTAATTCAAGGTTAATGGACTAAGGGGTTTAGCTTTCCCAAATAGTCTCTGTATTAGGTAGAATGAGCTAATGATATCGGACTGGGAGGAGTGACCCCAAAAAAATGTCAGCACAAATAAGAAAACAAAATTTGGTCAATGAATATATAAATGATTCAGTCAAGCAAAAATAAAGACAGTGCAGAAAGGGGTAAAGATGTAATCTGCTTGATGTGGAGAGGGAGTGTATTCCACAGATGGGGGAGTCTCTGGGACACAAATCTGTCCCGCCAACAAGTTCTATTGATGTCAAAGACCAGGTTAAGGTCATGTGTACAGGATAATCGAGTGGAGCTTGACTTGCAACTATGCAGCAGTCTAATCAAGATGGAGTCCAAGATCGCCTTATATGCCAGACAGAGGTCACCTCTGAGGAGTCTGTATGAAACAGAGTAGAAGGATAGAGCTTTTATCCTATCTGTGTATGTTAGATTTTTGAGGTCCTGGATTCTCCTGGTGAGGAACCTCTGTAATCTCTCCAGCTGCTGCATGTGCTTTGCGAGGTACATGTGAAATGGAGTGTTGCACTCAATAATGGGCCTTATAAGGAAAGAATACAGGGATGTTATGACCTCCTGATGAGATATCCTTACTTATGAGGCGGGCCATGTAGAAAGCTTTCCGTACAATGGAAGCAACATGGTGGTCAAAAGTCAGGCTGTTATCAATCTGGGTGTCCAAATCCCTCATGACTGACTGCATGCTGAGGACGTTATCAATGTGATAATTTGTGGGGAAGTCACTCTCCCCAAAGGGAATGATGATGCATTTTTTGGTATTGAGCTTGAGGCCATGTTTCTTTTACCAGTCATTTTTTTTTTTTATATGGGACCGTCTTGGTGGATGTCCACGTCACTAGGGTAATTTACGACAGCACCCAGCTTGCAGTCATCTGCAAACTTGGTCAGCTATAGACCACTGATTTTAGCCTGCACCTCAGAAGAGTATATCCCAAATAACAGACACCCCAAGACTGTACCCTGGGGTACGCCACTTGTTATGGCTCTACTGCTTGAGGTGGCTTCCCTATTTTGACTAGGTGAGTTCAATCAATGAGCCTGTTAGCTACCCATCTGGCAACATACGTATTGATGCCTAGTTGAGAGAGTTTATCTGTTAAGCCCAAGTGGGGAATTGTATCGAAGGCTTTGACCAGGTCAAGATAGGGGGTGTACACTGTCTTCCCCTTGTCCATGCCTTTGGTGACTGTCTCAAAAAAGTCAACCAAATTTAACAGACATGCCCTCCCCTTGATGATGCCAAACTGTGTGGGATCAAGTGTTTGGAGGTTGCTAATGTCCTTGTTAATGAGGTCCATGATAATCCGTTCCATGGCCTTACAGATCAGGTTAGTTAGCCTGATGGGTCTATAATTTCCCAGATCGGTGGATGCTCCACCTTTGTGTAAAGGGATGACAGTGGCTGTCCTCCACTCAACTGGGACAAAGCTGGTACTCAGGCTTTGGTTGAATAGGGTGCCTAATGGTGCTGCAAGTTCCTGCCTGAGTTAATGCAGGATACAGCCTGGGATGTTATCTGGTCCTATGGAGGCTGTTTTTTTTTGCCTTTGAGAGAGCAGTGACGACCTGATCCCTAGATATAAGGGAAGGGGGCAGGTACTGGGAATGTCCTGATTTACTGATGGAGGGGGCAGAGGTGTGAAATTTTCACTGAATCTGTCAGCTAGCTATGGCATTTGTATATGTGGTGTGCTTGCCCACCAGTTCTAACAGATCTGGGTGCTATCTTTGAGATTACGGACATATGTAAAGAAGACCTTATGACTGTCTCTAGACAATTCATTTATTTATTTATCTTTGTTTCTGTCTCCATTAATCTCATATCAAATTAACTCTGCGAAATTGCTGTTATAAATAATTAGGTATGTGTTTATTATATTTATCTGCATTTTAAGACTGTAAATTATATTTGTTTTTTAGTGTCCTTGCTGCTAGGCTAATTGCTTTTAAATGTCGTTAAAAGTGTTGTCTTAGCTGGTTGTTGAATTGGTTTCTGTTACTTTCTCAATTTTAGATAATAACCTTTTGTGTGTTTTTTTACATTAAGAAGACGGGATTACTCATCAAGTTGCAGTTGGTAGTAGTCTGGTCTGACCAAGCTAGGAAACACACAGGTAGGCTAAAATGAGATTGTTTTATTGGTCAGAGGACTATTGGCACATATTAGGGGCTTGTATAAGACACAAGCATTTAGGAACTAAATTCAAGGTGACCATTTTGTTACAGGGCCTAAACTGGGACACTTGAAGGCCACCCTGGGAAGCCAGATCTGCGGTCCCTTTCTCCCAGCCCCCATGGGAGTGGAGATAGGGCAGCCATGTCATCTCGCACCGGGACAGGTAGGTTGGCCTGCCATCCTTCACCAGGCACTGTGGGGATGCCACTCTGTGAATAGCACCACCCAGGAGGCAAGAGGCCACATGCCAGGAGGCTTGAAGCGATGCACATTCATCGGTACCTGACAATGTGGGGGTGAGACACTGAAGTGCTGCAAAAAGTGCAGAGATGGGGGGACCCAGGGCCATCTCCCATGTGAGTTTAAAAGCGCTAGGTTCAAGGTAAAGTGAAGAACCAGTGTCACGGAAGTCTGGATGAGGAACTGTCTGAGGCTTTGTGGCCCAGCAGAGTTCCATGAGGCTGGGAAGATCCCCTGAGAGACTCCAAGAGTATGCATGACACTGCATGATTTGGCAGCAGTTAGGAGATATGTAACCCTGAAAAAGAGCTCTCTCTCCCCTGGGTAGAAGTGGAACCCCAGAGGGGGTCATTCCCAATGGAAGTCTGGAAGGGAGAGAGAGAGGTGGAAAGTGACTGGTACAGTATAGCTCTTGCCGGGCGAGAGGGCATGGACTATTCCCCCTCTGGGATGGAAGTCTGGAAGGGGGAGAGAGGCAGATAGTGGCAGGACTGGGCGAGATCCTGCCTGGGTGAGGGGGTCAGGCAGAGCTCCCCACAATGGAAATCATTAAGGGAGCACTAGGGCAGACAGCAGTGGGGCCTGGAGTGCTCCTGCATGGGTGAGTGGGATAAGACACAGCCCCCCATGATGGAAACCCTTAAGGGAGCAACTGGTGGACAGTGGTGGGGCCTGGAGAGCTCCTGCCTGGATGATTGGGGTCAGGCAGAGATCCCCATGATAAAAGTTCTTGAGGAAACACCAGGGTGGACAGCAGAGGGACCTGGAGAGCTCCTGCTGGGGCAAAGGCATCCAGCTTCACCCCATAACTGACAGCATCTTTGAAAAATCTCTAAGTCCCCAGAGCTGCTCTGGATGGGAAAGCAGAGAGACTCTGAAGCCTTCATGAGAGAGGATCTGCCCCTCAATGGCCGAGGGGAGTTCCAGAGGAGTGAATGGGATCAGAGGGAAGCTCCTCTGAGAGGGTCAGAGGGCATGAGTGATCCATCATTATTTGGAAGCCTGCAGGAGACATGCAAGCGGCGGAGTCCCCTGACATGGGGGACCGTGGCTGGGGAAGGTTTCTTGGCCAGGTCGAAGGGGAGGACTATAGGGTTTGGCCCTGACAGAAGTCAGTACAGGAGCATCAGGCAGATGGGTGTAGGGCCTAGAGAGCTCCTCCCTGGGTGAGTGGGGTCAAGCAGAACCCCCCACGATGGACATCCTTGAGGGAGTGACTGACTGATGGCAGCAGAGCCTGGAAGGCTCCTGCCAGGGTGAAGGCATCCGACCTTACCCCATACCCAGTGGAATCCCCTAAAAATTGCAAAGTCCCCACAGCTGCTTAGAATGGGAAAGCAGGGGGACTGGCCACCCTGAGAAGCCAAGTCACCATTCAGACTGAGCGGTGTAAACTGGGACATTTCTGTATCCCAAAAACAATGTTTGTGATTCCGGGACACAAAATTCAAAACTGGGACTGTCCTGGAAAAACTGGGACCGTTGGTCACCTTGACTAAATTTTCCATATAATACTACCTCTGAAACTGTATGCAGTAACTTACTTGTGCAAGGAACTACTAGTTTGTACACTGAGAGCACTGCTCCATAATCTACTCCTGCATAGCACAGTTTTTCCATCCAGCCTCAAAAACATCCAAGCTAGCATGCTACTAACCCCTCTTGTACTGCACCTTTGTATTTCTCCTAGAAGGACTAGCATCATGGATATGCACTCTCTGAATTTCTCCATTGCCAGTAGATTAGTAGTAGATGCTAGTCATTACCAACATGAGTGACAGTGTTCCACACCTGAAATCAATGCCTCATTGGTCCGATCCAACCATAAGCTAATCAACCTAGATATCCACAAACTGCCCCCACCCCCCATTAAGGAAACCACGGTAAATAATTTCTCCAAAGCCAATGTCATGCTTCTTAAGACAGAAGTGGTGAACTTCATGACACCCATGCAGATGGACAATACAGTTCTGACTACTGAAACCTACACAACTGAACTTTATAAGCACTTACACGAGTGCATCATGGTTCGTGCTATCCCAAACAGAACCAAGATGCTATCCTCAAAAAAAAGGAAGCCAATCTGGTGGCCCCCTGCCATAAACAAACTGTACAACAGAAGGAAGAAACTGCTGCAAAAGAGAGTAAAATCCCATGAGTGGAGGAGCTCCCTGGTCAGCCTTAGTAAGAAGCTGCAATCCCTGATAAAATCCTCCAAAGCTAGTTACAAAAACAAAATCGCCACTGATTCTAATGACAGCCACAAAGCATTCTATAGCTATGTCAAGAATCTCAATGGCAACACTCAGATCTGCTCTGAGTTACAGCACAATGGCACTAAATATACAGACCCATCTGATATTGCCAACATCCTGGCAGATAGGTTCAGTGCTAATTTTACCCCCCTCTCTCCCCCTAAAGGGCCCATCTCTATACTGGAAGAATGCAAAGTTCCTGTAATCACAGCTGCACAGGTAAACACCACACTCTCCAAAGCCAAGAACACAGCATCCATGGGACCAGACAACATTCCAGGCTGCGTTCTACATGAACTACAGAACAAGCTGGCACTCCACGTAAGTACCATGTTCAATCATAGCCTCACCTCAGGCTTTGTGCCCACTGAATGGTGCACAGCGATGGTTATCCCACTCCACAAGGGGGGAGCCACCATGGACCCCGGGAGCTACCGCCCCATTAGCCTGATGAGCCTGGTCTGCAAGGCCATGGAACGTATCATCATGGAACTTATAAATAAAGACATTGGTAATCTCCAAACTCTGGACCCCACCCAGTTCGGGTTTGTAAAACACAGATCATGTCTCCTAAACCTGATAGACTTCTTTGAAGCAGTCACCAAAGCCGTAGACAAGGGTAACGTGGTTCACACAGCCTATCTAGATCTTGCCAAGGCTTTTGACACCATCCCCCACTCTGGAATTATAGATAAACTCACTAAACTAGGTATAAATCCCTATGTCACAAGATGGGTTGCCAATTGGCTCACTGACAGAACCCACACTGTGAAAGTAGCAGACTCCAAATCCGACTTCAGACCAGTGACAAGTGGGAGTACCACAGGGTTCAGTCCTAGGTCCTCTCCTTTTTGGTATCTACTTTTCTGAAATACAGGCTAACACAGAAGGTCTTCGGCTAATGAAGTTCGCAGATGACTGCACACTAGGAGCCATAATCGAAACTCCTAACGATGTGGACATCCTACAGAAGGGCCTCACTGAGACAGATGCCTGGTGTCAAAGCCATGGCCTCAAGCTCAATGCCAAAAAGTGCATTGTCATCCCCTTTGGTAAAACTCTGTACCCATGAACTACAACATAGGTGGTAGTATACTTAACACCGAAAGTGTGATAAGAGTCCTTGGGATACAGGTGGACAGTAGTCTCTCCTTTGATAATCACATCGCCACAGTAGTCAGGAAATCCTTCTACAAGGCAAACCTCATCACAAAAGGTTTCTCATCCAGAAAAAAAGAGGTCATTGTTCCCCTCTACTCATCACTTATTAAACCCATTATAGAGTATAACGCCCATTTTGGTATGTACCTCACAAGACATCTACAACAAATGGAAAGTCCGCAGAAACACCTCACAAAGAGGATTACCGGATTCAATCAGATACCCTACGCAGACTATCTCAGAAAACTTCAGCTTTACTCAGAGGTGATCTCTACGTAACATACAAAGCTATGTCAAACCCAGAGCTGTTGGACATGCTCCACTTAAAGAAATCCCAATCCCTCTGAGATACACGCTTTAGAGACCTAAACCTTGTCACCACAATAAACAGAACATGCCGGAGGGATAGATTCCTGTCCCAGAGACTTCCTATACTCTGGAATAAACTACCTATCTATATCAAACAAAGCTCCTCATTAGCAGTCTTCAAGAAAAATCTTGATGATTGGAAGGGAAATAGGAAATTCACCCCGGGGATCACTTCTGTGGCTCTGCTCAACAGTGTTACAGGAAAATAATTTTCTGGGGTGGCAAAAGCCAGGGTACCTTTTTGGCTGGGCTTGTATAGGCCATAGGGCCGATAGCCTAGTACCTACCTATGAAGATATGGGCATCTTGGGACAATGTACCAACTGTCTCATGTTCACTGGCAACTAACTAACCTTGTGAGAAACAGATACAATATGCAAGAAATGTAATTATTTGGTGGTGCTGGAGACAAGACATTTGCATTCATGCATTTGAAATAACAATCAGGTTGTCAGTGCCACACACAGACTTAATCCACCATGCATAGTATGCACCTGACAAATAGATCAACATTTTCTGAGGCACTAAAAAGCAATCTTCTTAAATCTCAAAGACCTCCCAGACACACAGCCCTCATCAATTATCATCAGCAAACTCAAAAGCACTCTACAAAAACAACACCCACCACATCATATACAACTATACCCCATAGGACCTCAACTACAAAAGCCATAATGAGAGCCAATACACTACTCAGTCCTATAGTTTTATGGAGAATCCATTGTGAGACATGAGGCTATTCCACTCATCCGGCTGAAAAAGGATCCGCCAAGTCACTCACCTACTCAAGTCATTCAAAATGACTCAGTCATAGTCCATGTGGGAGTAAATGACTTGAGATGTACCTCCCCAGACTATATGAACAGTGAAACTATGGAACTCTCAAGCCATGAGTCCCAGGCTGGCATGAGCTTAGCACTGCGCACCAAAGATAATGCAACTATAAGAACAGAGGATGGTTGACTTTAATAATTGGCTTAGCTTCTGGTGTCATTCAAAGAGAGTACAATATTTGCCAGAAAGGGAGGATGTGGTCAACAGTCCACATTGCTTTGCAAGGATGGCCTACACCTGCCTGATTAGGATTTCAAATATCGGCTAAAACATTGTTCACTCTATGGTGTCTTTTTTAAGCGATGCCAAACTGACAGACCTCCATCTTCGGAAAATCAGCCCAGGAGAATCAAAAGGCATTACTGCACAATGCTACAAGTCTAAATAAGCCCCAAACATTTAAGATCTCCTCACCTTGGAGAATGCACATATTTGTGCAGTTACTGAGACATGGTTTAAAGCAATGAAGGCACAGTGGAAGTCCAGAAATTGAATGCCTTCCACAGATTTAGACCAGCTACTGCACAAGCAGATACTAAAGGTGAAGGTGTCTTGATCTTTATCAGAAACAAACATACATCAAAGTGTGTCAGACAGGATGACATGCTTGAGCTTCTCCGTGTCCAAATTACCATAGGTCCACTATCATATCCTTGCAAGGTATAGATCGCCTCCTGTGACCCACAAAACATATAGCTCATGCTTCAACCTACTTGAGACATTACCATTCCATCTAATAATATATTGATGGGGGATTTCAACTACCCTTCTATAAACTGTGAGTCCTACATGACCACAAACTTGGAAGCCCAGAGATTCCTGTACTTTGTAAGCACAAACACCCTTGCCCAGTTAGGCCATTTACCCACTAAGAGTGCAAACAAACTGGAGAACAAGGGTGCATGTGCAGAGCTGTACACCAAAACCTTAAACAGTAATGTTAGTAGATGCATCGAGACAGCAGTGCCTACCAGAAAGAAGTCCAGAACAAAGTCAAAAAGAAACCACCCTGGAGAAATACAATCATGCACAGTTTGTACCCAGTAGAAAAAAAAAACCTCTTTCATTAGGTTTAACAACTAGGATGGTGGATTAAGTCTATCAATTACAATTCTGAGATAAAGATAGCCTCCAAGACCATAAACAACTAGAAGGCTTTCATTAACTATGTCTGAAATCTCAAACGGCAGTACACAACTGACTGTTAATGTAGCCACTTACACGGAGTTGGAAGATATAGCAAATCTGCTTGCAGACAAATTCCAATCCAATTTTATCCACTCCCCCCAAGCAGTACCCTTAAACATAAACCCCAACTACCAATAGGAGTTAGTTAGTAAGGTGCCATCGAGTCGACTTTAACAATTCTAGTCAGTTTTTCTAAATTGTTTCTGTTCTTCACAGAGCCTATTAAGGGGTGACAGTGACATGTTCATGTCTGTTGTCACTGTGACAAGCCATTGTATCTGAGGTCTTTCCCCGTATGCTGGCCACTTACTATAGCAATCATAATGTCTTTCTCCCATGATGCTTTTCTTCTCATGATGTGTCCAAAATAGGATAGCTTGAGTTTTGACATTTGAGCTTCCAATCTGCTGAATTTGAACTGTTCTGTGTCTCCTTTTTCAGTTTGGACTGTTGCTTCTTGAAAGCATGAGAATGACCAGCTGCTCTGTCACAGCCATTTTTTCAAAGTTGACCACAAGGCATTATGATCTACATGATCAAAAGCCTTTTTATTATCAATGAAACTTATTTAGATGTTCTTTTGATATTCTTTGGCTTCTTGGCACCATCTTACATTTGCACTGATAGCTCATATTCCTATTCCCTTTCAGAAACCAGCTTGCACATTTGGGAGTTTCCACTTCAAATAAGGCTGCAGTCTCCATTGTATGATTTTGAGTAAGATTTTGCTAGTGTGTGACTATTTTACCATATACTCCAGACAGGCATTTTGTCATTTTTATGTAAAACTGCAGGAGTGCCTGCAATTTCTTCCCACATCTAAAAGACATACACATATGTGAATTAATGATGCTTAAATTGCTTGCATGCCTGTGTTTTTGTGTGTGTATACATGCATCCAATGGTGCACTGTCACCATGTGCAGAATTGGCTCCTACCTTATTCCTGTTACTTTCCAAGATAGATTTCTACTCCCTGCAAGCATGTGATTGTATAGAGTGCACAGATGCTGAGATCTGCACATGAAAATCGCTTTGTAGTAACTCATTAAAACCTGCTGTAGCTTGTCTCCCAAAATATATGATACGCAGTTATAACTCTTTTATGTAAACCATTGAGGTGATATTATTTGAGCACAAACTATCCTAGTCATATAATATACATGTAGACAGACAGATTGTGAAATGCAAATAGGCAGACACATACACACATGCGCGCGCGTGCATGCACACACACACACACACACACACACACACACACACACACACACACATAATATAATACTTAAAACCACCTAGGAACCACAAGGGATAGGAGAAGACCACACAGTGCGTTGTGTGGTCTCCTATCCCTTATGGTTCCTAGGCGTTTTTAAGTAGTTTGGTTTTTGAAGTCTACCACTTTTCATTGTCTCATTTTGGTTTGTTTTTTTGATATATATCTATATGTTGTTGTGTCTTTCGGCTTTTCCCGGTTAGGGGTCGCCACAACGGAACTCCGGTCCGCTAATGTTTGGCAGTAGATTTTTATGTGTTGGCTTGCCGGGCCTAACACACAACCTTCAACGAAGGAACGCCCATTCACGCATGTCGCCACACATAAGACGCTGTAACTGAGAATCGAACAGGCAACATCTAACTGTGAGCAGCACCACCACCGTATATATATATATATATATATATATATATATATATATATATATATATATATGGTTTACCTCTATTTGTGTGAAACTGTATTGTGTGATTGTACATTTGTGTGACTTTACATGTTGAATAATGGTACATGTCCGAATTAAAATGTCAAAAATGGTTTACTGGAAACCCAAATTTGACCATTTTCGAACTGCATCACAAAAGTGCACTCCCCGTACTATTTAGAAGACATTTCTTGATGTTTCCAAACATCCCTGCACACCCCATGTGGGGGGCTGTGCCCCCTACTTACCCTGTTAATTTAATATAATAACTTTGAGATCGCACTACAGTTAGGGAAAGGGTACATGTTCCATCCCCCGCTGTAGTGTGATCTGCACTCAGAAAGCTGAATTCACATGAGTTCACTGGCATTTGCTCAGTTGGGATTTCGCCAATACGTGATTCATTATTTTCTTTTGAAATCGTCCTTTTGCATATCTGCCATCACAGATGTGCACTTCACACACACAGGTAAATATATATACACTAAGACTGACATATACATGTAGATATAGTGAGGCAGCAAACACTTCACTAGCATATAATTGTAGCTGAATGGAAGAATGCAGATTTTCAGTATTCTGGGAGTTTTCAAGTAAATGAAAGAGCACATCATTAAGAAGAAAAAAGTAATAATATTTACTGACTTCTGATTTACTGCCATAATGCAAAATTTTGATTTGAAGTGTGACTTTTGCATGGTCAGATTAGTGATATTTAATCTGGAAGCTGAGGAAGGGCAGACATTGAATTTCTGAAATATCCATCTGTCTTGTATGTGATAATTTGTTGAGACATACAGTGCTTAAAGTAACATAGATGTATTTATGCATGTTATGATTTAAATGTTTCATCACATTATTCTGTTTATTTTAATGTTATGTGTAAGAAAGAAGTACTTAAGTTAGTAAACATATAAGACAAGGGAAATATATTAGAACAGCATTAAATATAAATCTGTGGTTGACCTTCATTCTGTCAAACTTTTTTTATTGAACAGTACAAAATCCAGCTTGTATGATCAAATATTAGCTGATTGCTCATGCTGGCTTTTTTTATCTGTGCGAGATCACTGCACAGCGGGAATAAGGAAATTTGCCACTTCCACAATGTGGTGCAATCTAACAATTGGTATACAGTTAACAACATGGTGATGCTGGGTGGCTTATGGTCGTTTTTTTTGTTTCAATAACTTCAGTTTTGTGCATTTCTGCCTGATGAGTTTTGGTTTGGTATTTTGCTTGATTAACCAAGCAGCATATTTACCAAAACCTGAGTACTGTCTGAATAAACAGTTTTATCATATAACAATCTATTAGAGATGGTTAAAATTCCATATACAATATTTTACATATGTTTTAATATGTCATAAAGTATGGAGCAACAATAAACAGAACTTAATATTACATGCTGAAAAAAAAATATTTTGCATTATGTTTGATAGAATTTAAATCACTGTTCACTGGAGAGGTACACTGTAATTCCCAAACTGAAAAGCTAGTTCCTTAGCTGACCCTCTGGTTCTCACTGAAATCAAATTCAGTCTACCCTATGAATGCATTCCACTTGTTAAACAGTCCAATTTATTCCTTTATTTCTTGGTATGAGCCCAACTGTTACAAATGACATCCAAAATTATTATTACTGTGTTCTTTACAGACCTTCATCACAGAACCAGTAAGACAGGCAGAGTGGGGTTGTATTTTCTGGCAACTATGAAAAACACAGATCATCAAAAGTGGACACAGAAAAGAGGTTTAAGGACAAAACAATATTTCTTGAAGAAATAAATTACCAAACATAAAACAATAATACACAAGAACACTGATGATTCGGATAGGAACAGTATCTGAGTTATCAGCACTCTTTTTTATTGATAATATATCGGGAAAGGCTCAGTTACAGTGTTTTTGAGATGGAGGTACAATGACTCCCGAAAGCAGGTGTGTATTGTTCAAAGCCACATACCCATAGTTGATAAAGTTTTCATTGCAGTGATCACTGTACTTTGGAGTGAGGAAACAGGTGTACTTATCTATAGTTTGACCATCAATTCAAACAGTGGGATATTTCCTTAAGTCTGTATGTCAGCAATCTCAGGAATGACTATAACAGTAGCAGTTGCACATGAAATGGCCTTATCATTGCCATGGAAAATATTAAGTAAACAGACTATGCAATTTGAACGCTCAGTGACTAAATCAAAAACTTCTGTGAAACATCAGACTAAAGCTGTGTGTGTATGTGTGCTACCAACAACAGATTTTTTTTTTTTGGGGGGGGGGGGTCCTATTTTTTTCCTTTGCTTTGTAGAGTTCTTTCAGATAGACATTATGTTATTTGTCCTGGAAGCCTGCTAGGGATGAATTTTATAATGTGTGTGCATAAAATGCAACCCATCACTTATGTATATGTATCATACAGTGAACTATTTATGTCTTGCTCTGAAAAATTTTCTCAGTCTACAGAGATGTATGCAACATGCTCTGAAATATGCAGAAATATGTGTCAGAGAGAATGAAAGAAATGCATGTTTTCACAGCAAACTGCTTGCATAGTGCCTTATGAAGGACAGTGTGTTCCAAGGAGGAAAGATTCTTTCAAATGATCTGGGGAGTGGGGAGACAACATGAATATTATTGGTCGTATCACCAATGAAACTAGGACTGCTGATGGTAATTTTCAGTTAGCAATATGTTATCAATAACCTACAAGTGGGTATGGGTATCCAAGTGATTTAACAAATCCAGCCGTGGAAATATCCTGTGATCCCCATGACCAGGAGTGGGTTATTGCTATTATACAATGACATTATTTAAGAAAGAAATCACTTGTCATTCTTAATTAATGCATTTGTATAATGACACTTTAGTGTTCTCCTGCTGGTATCCTGATCTACTGATGTATTGCACATGCGTGTGGTATGTACATCTTCATGTTTGCAAAGTACATCTTTACAGTATAAGGGAGTTGGCACTGAATATATTGGCTTGCCTCTGTCTTTTTTTTTAACTTATTAATTTACACATTGGGAAAATGTGGTGGCATTAGTGGAACCACGAGGGATAGGAAAATTATGAGCAATGTGAAGAACATCTTGTTAATGTTTGGACAGTTGAGAGGTAAGAACAAAAGCACTGTAACTTTTGATATTAGCAGAACTTCCTGATTTTTTTTTCTAATATTTTATTCCATCCCTCTTAAAATATTTGAAGATTGTGTTTTGGCATATTAGGTGACCAGACTTTTTTTCTGTTGGGATATGCTTGATTTACAATGGGCACACTGACTGTGTCCTCCAATCAGCATGCTTATTTTTGAATAGCAATAAGTCATTATTGTACAATATAGCAATAACTGATATTGAAGATTTACCCACGGTTGGTGTGGTTTAATCACAAGGGCGAAGCCCCACTGATTAAATAAAGCCAACCTTGGGTAAATTTCAATATACCACTACCACGGAGTCAGTTATTGCTATTATACAATGACATTATTTAAGAAAAAAAATACTTACTTTTCTTGAATAATGTCTGTATAACGGCACATTACTGTTCTGCTGTGGCTGGTGGTAAATCGCTGCCTTGTTTTGATGTACTGCGCATGTGACTTGTGCTCCAGTGCTTATGTAGTCCATCAGGGCTATGAGGAGGTAGCAACAGAGAAAGAAATCTCCATTGCTTCTTCTGCTTCTTTGTTATAATCATTAAATAAAAAAAAAAAAAAAAAAAAAAGAACCCGGGAGACTTTTTATGTTAGTGAGAGTCAGGACAGACAAAATAAAAGGATAATCAGGTAAGTTTTTTCAGCTTTGTAGAACGCACCTGATTATCATTTTATTTCTGTCTGTGCCATCTCCCAAACGTAAAATGTCTTCCGCTTTCATTTTGTATTAAAAAAATATATATATGAAAAAAATGTATATGTATGAGATATACTAACGGGAAAAAGCCCGGGTGACCGGACCTTTTCCCGTTGGTATATTCTCAGATTTACAACTGGCACGCTGGTTGGGCTGGCCAATCAGCATGCTCATTTTTGAATGCTAATGGCCAGTCGTATAATTGCTAATATTCATCACCAGTCTTTCTTCCTGCATATAACTAAATACAGTAAATAAATTGACTCCATGAAATAAATACAATAATTAAGATTTTTTTTTCTGAAGGGGGTATGAACTTGTTCTCCTAAGTACAATCTTACTCTTGGTAAAACATGTATTATCAAGCTGGCTGAAGTGAAACCCTGACTCCATGTGAAAAATGAGAAAAGGGGTTGTGTATGGATGGATGGATGGATGGACAGACAGATGGATGGATTTCCTGACAAATGAAAACCTAGAAGACCAAAATATAAATAAAGCTATATTTAAAGTAGGTCAGAAATAAAAGCAATAATTATACTTGGTTGTGTTAACTGCACTTCATTTGCCTATGTTGCTAACATTAAACCAAGCTGGCTGTGCATTTATGGTATAACATGAGTACTCCAGTGGAAATGTTCTACCACCTGCACCCCAGCATTAATTATAATTTAGATTTACACAGCTGGAGCTACACCTTGAAGTCAAATGGTCATTGTCTTTCTTCTTAGGATAGGAGGCCTGATACTATCATTCCCTTGATTTAAATTTCAGAAAATTAATTGCATCTTATTGCAGGGTCCATCCATCCATCCACAACCTCCTTTTTTCCTATTTTTCCCACTTGGGGTCAGGATATCACACAGACATTTTTTTCTAACAGGAATCGTAGATATAATGTTGCAGTTTATGGAATCAGCCTGGGATGCAGGAAAATGTCCTTTACGGAGAGTATTCAGATGAATTCAGCTTTTGTGGGTTACAGCTGATATAAGCAATGCAATTAAAGGGACAGCAGGCCTCTATCAAATCCATCCATCACTGAATATTGTTTTGTAACAGAGAAAGCATTAGTAAGCAAACATTGCCCACTAAGGTCAGGCTGTGTCTTCCAAATGAGGAAATATGCATCAGATTACTACAGACTTCTTTCTAAAGAGGTCTAAAAATTTCAATCATAGTTGTAAGAAGGCTTTACTGTGGTGTAGGTAACATGTAGTACACAGCCTGTTTACTGTTAGGTAAACTTTGTAAATTCATTGTGAGCAGCAAGGTATGTTTTCATGCAGGAAATATTCATGACAGACAGAGATATCTAGCATCCTGACTTTATTGCTGTTGAGAAAAATGTTGCCCACCCTCTAACTTTTTAAATATGGAATTCTGTGATATTCTATAATATTTGCCATGGAACAGTACCTTAAGTATACTTCTAGTTGTCATCACAATCGCTGCTAGTATGGTCGTTGGGTTTCAGTCAACATAATCCCACTAATCAACATCTAAGTTGTTCAGGAGGAAAAACCCTTTGTTACACTTGTGGTCAACATTTTTACCAGCAGAATACACTTGATTTCAGGTGGCTGGAGTAATGTTCTTCCTGTCACCGTCACAGTAAATAACAGTGAAAATCATATCTAGACTGTTTTGTGTATTAATGGTATTGGCAAATTAGCTGCAACTGCAGCTTTAATTTAAATATAAAATGGGTCACAAAGTTATAAAACGTCCGATATCACCCGCTACCTTGCATGAGAATGGAAATACACAAGTTTCATTACTGATCCCAGTTTTATATGCCCTTTACAGCTACTATACAGTGAAACAACACCCCTAAAACTGGTCGCTTGGTGCCCCAGATGTTTTTCGTGTGAACAATACATTTACTGATTCCATGATGGTAAACATGCCTAGAAAATACCTCTGATGAATGAAGGCCATGTCTAGACAACTACTCAGTATACTTCTATTTACACTGAAAACAACATTTAATACAGAAATAAAAATAGAACTGCACATAGAGAATTTAATTACTGTTAACTTTTAACTTTTAGGTGGCTATGCAGGCAGTAAGCAAATGAAAAGTTACTACATATTCAAGTATGTGACTGAAACAAAACCAAGACACAGTTATATCAGTTAAATGCCTCTTAATCATTTCTGGGTCATTATTATGTAGTCTCAGTTAATTAACACATTCATTATTTAATTAGCTTGTTTAGCAGGTAGGAGTGGCAGGCACATCTATTTTGAAAATTAACCTGCTAGTACAGAATAATTTCAGCTTATGCATATTCAATGACTTTTGATCAGGGAAGTTTTCATGTGTCCTGCCTACTGGCATATCTTGTGTGTATAAATAAAATCGGTTAGGAATGTTCTTTTAAGGGAAAGCAACATGCTTTAAGAACACCCATCCTGTAAAGAATAATGACTTAATATTCTCCTTGAAGATTTTAAGATGAATTCCATTACCAAAAATTGTTCAAGAAGAGATCTGTCATAGAGTTTAATAAACCAAGCAACTGAAAGAAGGTAATAATGCTTTCTGCTTGAAGAACTTTAGAAAAAGCTCAGCTTTCAAATATGAAATTCTGCATTTCAGTGCATTGCCTGTCTTAATGAATTTTACTGTAACAGCATCAGAAACTTTAAAATTAAATGTAACAACTACACACTGCCACTGTTTGGAAACATTTGGATTAATCAAAGCTGTGACTTACTGTCACAAAATATGTACATATCTTCTCAAAGTAATGCCATTATATCTGTTTATTATATCTTTTTCAGAGAGGGCTTGGAATATTCCCTTGCATATTGACATGGGATTCTTTACTATAAATTAACTTAATTAAAAATATCACACCTGCTAACTCAAGCTCTTTTTTTAGAGGGGTGATGAGACAATATTTAAACATTTAATTTTGTGAAACATAATTAGTTATGAAAACAAATCTCCATTGTCCATCTGCCTGGCACTCAGGACGGTTATATATGTTAACCTAATACAGTGAAATGGCTTCTTCTTTGTAAGCAGTTTCTTGAAATTAATATGGAAGCCTTTATGATCAGTTTTGTTATCTACAGACAGCAGCTTAACCTTAGTAAAAATGAAATCTTGATGACTGAGGCACTGGCCAATAAAAGCAAAGACCGTCCGTATTTTGCTTCTTGTCTGTTAAACATGATCCTTGAAAAACATTGCTTTCTTGAACTCTAGCTGTGACATTCCTTTATGTTTCATCACATCATAACTGTCGTATTAAAAAGATTAACATGATACAGCTGAAATTCTCTTTCAACAGCTCAAGAGTTCTCTGCCCTGAAATCAAAATAATAGTCCTCAAGAGTGGTGAGAGGCTTAATTGCTGAGCTCATGAATGGTCTCCCATTTCTATATACGTAGCTGTGTTATAGTAAAGACAGCAGTACTTTGTTATGATGCTAACAACCAAATAGTTCCTTCTTAGGAACAAACTTAACTTTTTGTTTTAGACTTTGTTGACTAAGTTAGCCCTACCACATGAATGGCTTCTTTATAGGGGTGGTTTGCAATGTGGCTGCAGTTGCTGAACATAGATGATTACTGTCCATTGAATGCTAATATGTATGAACATTAAGAAAACATTTTACACTTTCTCTAATTTGTGAAGGGACACTCTTCTATAGAGAACATGAGCTTATCACATACTTGATGGCATTGTCATCTTGGTTTTGGAACCTGTGATAAGAATATCTTCTTACCTGAAGGTAGAAGAGGAACTGTCTGTAGCTTTGCAGGAAATAACTATTTTATCAGACAATATGTGTCCTCAACCTTCCCTGCTCTACTCAAGATGAAAAAGTTAGGCCCTTTTACATGCATGATTGTGGAATGGATAATTGTTGGTGCTTGCTTATCCAAATAATCCAAATTATTTAATCATTTATTTTCCCAACTATGGATCATCAGCTACATCCCAAGCATATCTCTCAACCTCTTAGAGCAAGAAATGTAGACAAAGGAGACAAAAGAGCTAGTCCAGGGCATTGGAGTTCATTAATTCCAATGCCCTGGACCAGGTCGTTCTTACCCCCACTAGAGGTAGCAATATCCTTGACCTGGTCATTAATAACATGGGTGACCGTTGCTCTATACTAATGGTCATCTCCTCCCTGGTTAGATCCAACCACAAACTAATCACCTTGGAAATCCAAATCTCTCCCACCCCCCACAAAGGTAACCACCATGAAAAACTTCTCCAAAACTAACTTTGGGCTCCTAAAAACAGAGGCGACTGACTTCACGGCACCCATGCAAAAAGAGAACAGCTGAATGACTGCTGAATCACACACTAATGCCCTGTATGAAAATGTACACAAATGAGTGGATCTCGCCATACCAAACAGAACCAAAATGCTCTCCTCCAAAAAAAGGAAGCCAATCTGGTGGTCCCCTGCTATAAACAAACTCTACAACAGAAGGAGGAAACTGATGCTGAATAAGGTGAAGTCCCAAGACTGGAAAAACTCCCTTATCAACCTCAACAAAAAGTTGAGATCCATCATCAAATCCTCTAAAGCTAGCTATAAAAACAGAATTGCAGCAGATAGTAAAGACAACCACAAAGCCTTCTATACTTATGTAAAAAAGCTCCACGGCAATACCCAGATTTGTTTGGAGGCATTGCACAATGGCACCTCCTATACTGAGCCAACAGATATTGACAATATACTGGCTGACAGATTCAGTGCCAACTTTACCCTCTCTCCCCCACCAAAGGACCAATCACAATACCAGTAGATTGACAGGCACCCGGTATTACTGCTGCACAGGTTAAAACAGCACTGTCCAAGGCCAAGAATACAGCTTCTATGGGACCTGACAATATCACTGGCTGTGTTCTACATGAACTACAGAGTGAACTGGCACCTCAACTGTGTGCCCTGTTCAATCACAGCCTCACCTCAGGCTTTGTCCCTACCGAATGGTGCAGTGCTACAGTCATCCCTTTCCAGAAATGAGGAGCGACTACAGACTCTGGGAACTATCACCCCATTAACCTGACAAGTCTGATATGCAAAGCTGTGGAACACATCATCATGGACCTAATGTACAAGGATATAGGGAATCTCCAAACTCTGGATCCCACACAGTTTGGTTTTGTGAAGGTAGATCATGCCTGCTCAACCTGGTCGACTTCTTTGAGTAAGTCACCAGAGCTGTGGATGAAGGCAAGGTGGTTCATACAGCCTACCTTGATCTGGCCAAGTCCTTTGGTACCATTCCCCACTCAGGAATCGTAGGAAAAACTCACTAAGCTAGGCATCAACCCCTATATCACTAGGTGGGTTGCAAACTGGCTCACAGATGGAACCCACAGTGTAAAAGTAGCTGACTCCAAGTCAGACTGCCGACCAGTCACGAATGGAGTCCCACAGGGTTCGGTCCTGGGTCCTCTCCTGTTTGGTATCTACTTCTCTGAAGTTCAGGTCAACACAAAGGGACTCTGGCTGACAAAGTTCACAGACGATTGCAAGTTGGGAGCCATAATTAACTCCCCAAGTGATGCTGACATCCTACAGAAAGGCCTCACTGAGACCAACGACAGGTGTCAGAACCATGGCCTTAAGCTCAGTGCCAAAAAATGTGTCATCATCCCCTTTAGGAAAAACCCAGTTCTCATGAATTACCACATCGATAGTAGTCCACTGAACACAGAAGGTGTTATAAGAGATCTGGGAACACAGGTTGACAGCAACCTCTCTTTTGACCACCACATTGCCACTGTGGTCAGAAAGTCCTTCTATGTGACACATCTCATTACTAAGGGTTTTGCATCCAGGAAGAAAGAGGTCATTGCCTCCCTCTACACTTCCCTCATTAGGCCAGTCAACTTGTACAATGCCCCATTTGGCATGTACCTCACTAGACACCTGCAATAACTGGAGAGGCCGCAAAAGTACCTCAAAAAGAGGATCCTGGGTCTTAAACACTTGTCCTATATGGACAGACTCAAAAAACTCCAACTATTCTCTGTCTTATATTGCCTACTTAGAGGCAATCTCTGCTTGACGTACAAAGCCATGTTTAACACAGCTATTTTAGAAATGCTACATCTAAAGAAATCCCAATCCCTCCACACTACATGCTACAGAGACCTCAACCTCATTACCACAATCAACTCAGGGACCGTTTCATAACCCAGAAGCTGCCCATGCTATGGAATAGACTTCCCATACATGTTAAGCAGAGTACCTCACTGGCCCTCTTCAAGAGAAATCTTGATGAGTGGATGGGAAATAGAAAATTCACCCCGGGAATCATTCCAGTGGCTCTACTCGACAGAGGCACTGGGAACTAGGGTCAGATGGCACGATGCCAGGATAATCTATAGGCTAGGCTTTTAAAGGCTCCAGGGGCATTAGCCTAGCACACACCTGTGAACATATGAACCTAAAATAGGGACATTTTTCAGATATTTCTGACATACATAGAATGTCCAGGAAAAAGAAGAAAATCTGAACCACCAAGCTGTAAAACACGTAATTTAATAAAATAAACACAGAGTAAGCACTTTCAGGTTACACACTCTTCTTCAGATAAATTACAACATAAAACATCACATTTAAAATATCAAATGACCAATGAAATTCAATAATGAGTCCACCTCACCTTTAAGGCAGGCTTTATAGGGATTACACCATTCTTGCCTGGGGGTCTATGTGCTGCCAGTTCAACTATCCATTTTGACTCATAGTATTCAGTTAAATTACATAAATCCCCCCTCTCTTGGAAATGTTCACTATCTGTAGTATAGTACCATGAAATCAAAGGTGTGTGTACTATTGCTACTAATGTGTTGGTACAAAGCATTACGTTCATTGCCTAAGCACATGGCAGACATATGCTGTAAAATCCTGTTCTTTAGTTTACAATTGGTATTGCCACATTTACCCCCTCCCTTAGTTCAGCTACAGAGATTTTTCTTAAAGTATGTGAAAATAATATAACAAATGACTTGAATCAATAAACAGAATGTTTTACATAATTTAAGAGTAAATCAACAACATGCACTGAGGTCTCTAATAGAGAATGAAAATATGATCATAAAACCAGCTGACAAAGGGGGAGCGGTTGTGGTGAAGAATACCAGATATTATAACGAAAAGGTACACAGCATGTTGAATGACAGGAACACGTACTAAACGGATGTATCCCATTGAGGCTAAAATGGTAGAGAATAAGGTAAAGCATGATTTATTGAATTTGAATAAGAGCAATTGCATTACAGATGAAATTTTTAATTTATATGGATTGAACACCCTGCTGTTCCTGTGTTTAATGCCCTCCCAAAGGTACATAAGAACCCTGTAGACCCACCCCTCCTTCTGGTTGTGTCTGGTAGGGGATGGGTTACTGAAAACATTTTACTGTGGTTGAATCAAGCTTGAAGTCATGTTTGAATAATGTACCCAGGGTGTTTAAAGATACAGCTCATTTTTTACAATCTTTACACGAACACTTTGATATCAGTCCTGAACACAGTACTTGTTTATTTGTGACCATGGATATTAACAGATAATTTACAGTTATTCTAAAGGAATATAGTCTGACAGCTGTTGAGAGTTTTATGAACCAGGCACAGTCTTTGACACCTATGGAAGTGAGCAGGGTTTGTTTGCTTTTGGATTATGTCCTGAGTAACATTTTTCTGTTTGACAAAGATTTTTTATCGGCAGAATACTGGCGTAGCCATGGGGACACCCTGTAGCAATTCTTACGCCAATTTAGTCTTAGCATTTTGGGATGATCAGGTCATGTTTAATACATCTTTTGAATGGAAAATTTGTTTAAAATATTACATCCATTTTGTGAATTACGTATTTCTGTTGTGTGGGGGGGTACCTGTGATGAGTTATTTAAGTTCATAGCCTATTTGGAAACCAACACAGATTTTTTTAAGTTTTAGGATTGTGTGTTCTGACATTTCTGTAGATTTTTTTGAGGTATGCATATTCAAAAGTAATGAGGGTGTAATAGGGACTAGTTTGTATAGGAAGGAGTGTTGGAAGAATACTCTTCTAGTCCATGATATTATGCACCCAAGCTATTTGTTTAGCAATATAGTGAAAGTGCAATTTTATAGAATGTCAAGATTGTGCACAAATGACAATAACTTCAAAGAGAGGTCATCTGAGTTGATTTACGACCTTAGTAAAAATAAAAGAGGCTTATAAAGTAGAGATAATACAGTGAGCATTTGAACAGTGTCAGAAGGCGAGGGCCAATAGGGTGAAACCTTGGTTTTCCAAAAGCAGCAATGACATGCAGCCCTTGACTACATCAGGTCAACAACCGTTACGTGATAACATAAAGTATAGAAACAACACAGGAGGCATATGCAATATTATTAGACAAAACTGGGGTATTTTGCTAACAGATGATAAAATTAAGAACATTGTAACTGTTTTGTTTTAAAAGGCATTAGAATTTGAAAGATTTGTTATGTAATGATAGACAACAGTGTAAAAGGATTAAGACTGCATGACAGGATACCTTTCTGTGCAGGCACTCCAAGGCTTTCCAGTACATAAGACAAGACAATTTATTTGTACATCCTATGACCAAGAAGGAGTATTTCTTGACACGTTATGCAGATTGTCACACAACAGATATTGTATATCTGGCTGAGTGTAAAGATTGCCACTCATTTTACATTGGCAAGACCAATCATAAACTAAAGAACAGGATTTTACAGCATATGTCTGACATACACTTAGGCAATGAATGTAATGCTTGTTACCATCACATTAGTAGCAATAGTACACACACCTTTGATTTCATGGTACCACAGATAGTGAACGTTTCCGGGAAGGGGGGGTATGTAATTTAACTGAATACCATGAGTCAAAATGGACAGTTGAACTGGCAGCACATAGATCCCCCAGGCATGAATGGTGTAATCCGTATAAAGCCCAGCTTAAAGATGAGGTGGGCGCATTATTGAATTTCATTGGTTATTTGATATTTTAAAGGTGATGTTTTATCATGTTGTAATTTGTCTGAAGAAAGGTGTGTAACCTGAAAGCACTTACTCTATGTTTATTTTATTAAATTGCGTGTTTTACAGCTTAGTGGTTCAGATTTTCTTCTTTTTACTGCATTTTCATATTTTGACTTCTGAACCTTTGGTGTGAAGGCTCCATTTGCTGTCTTTTTGGATATACACTTAGAAAGTTGAAAGAATAACAGAATTTGCATTAGCATGAATATTTTGAAAGGTATGAACTTTGAAACTCAAATGTCTCTCATTATTTCCTGACTTCATTCCTCAATGATTCGCCAGAGAATTGTTAGAAAAACAAAATTTTTTGAGGAACGGCTAAAAATATAAGGCAAAAATTCAGGACATTTTGCAAAAATCTGTGCAGTTGAGAGGTATGATGCGAAGACCACCATCATCTTACATCCATTCCCTAAGCAGACACAGACTAGGCATATTTCTTAGTCTCAGGATAGCAGTTACTTGGGAACAAGCCACATGCAATCATGGGGAAGTAGGAGAAGAGGAATCTTCTATGGAAGATCAATAACACATTGCCTTTACTCAACCTTTTACAAAACCATTGTAAAGGCATTCCCATTATAGGAGGCAATATTTTCAGAAGGTGTAAACCTCCTTTTACTTGAATGATGAGAAAGAAATCTCCATCAGAGCCTAACAACATTCTTAATGTTTAGAGTGATCTATCGTTGTCCTTTGCTGTTTGAGAATTTAGCTACTGATTAATAGTTAATCCCTTCCAAGGCAGACCTTTAGAGAAATGCATGGCCAGTGACAGAATGCACTCTTGTCCCTTAACTGAAGGCTTTACATGTGAGTTCAGATTCTGTTTGCATTTTACATTGTGTCAGTTTTCCTTTTATTAATTTTAGTACAATTTCTTCTTTAATAGTTAACTCTATAGCTGTTAGCATTTGTATTGTACATTTATATTAATCACTCCACAAATGTTTAATAATTATTATTGTTGGATTTATTATTAACTCATTAACTCTTTACAGCCATGAGAAGCCTCCAGGTGTTTTTGCAGTTGCATCCTACTGATGCCTCTAGGTTAGTGATGGTGAACCTATGACACACCATGATGTTCTGGGTGACACACCAACATTCACAAACACCCAAGTTGCCAAAGAAACTGAATAAATAAAAAGTACAAGAAATATGTGACCCTGCACTTGTCTATTAAAACTCAGCACCAAAAAAGTCATTAGTTGATGTTAATCAAATCAAATACAGTGTGTTCCATATTTTTTCAGTTCAGTTCAAAATTACTATTAAAAGCAGTGTAGTTTTTGATGCACTGTTTTAAGCCCAGTTATCAGTCAGCATATCTTTTTCTGTATTGTAAGTCACAAATTTTTCTTTTACTTTTATATAATACATAGCACACATGATTGTATTGTATTATTTTTTAAATAAATGAATATGCAAAGAATTTTTCTCTTTTGCTCGGGTGACACACCAGCAGAGTCAAGATAGGCATTTTCCGAATTTTTAAAACATTGAGCCCAAAAGGTTTGTCATCACTGCTCTAGGTGTTAAATATAGCTTGTGCATATTTGCATTAATAATTGCTAAACCATGCTACATACAGCGTATTAAAGTAGTTCATCTTAAAGCTTACACAATGGCAAACACAACTGTATTGATATGTGACCTGTGTTTAGTACAGAATATATTAATAGTTTGTATAATATTTATTTATAATGTCATAAATTGCATGTTTTTCTAAATAACATGAAAACCTAGTACAGGGGTGTCCAACCTTTTGGCTTGCTGGGGCCACATTGAGTGAACAGAAATGGTCTTGGGGCCGCATATAAAATATATCATATAGTTAACTCTTTCATTTCTCCGGAAGACCACAGTCGACCTCCTGGCTGTACTGTAGGTACATCTGAACAATGAATAAATGTAATAAATGCCTAATATTTGACTTAAAATTCTAATTCTCATTCTAATTCTCCAATCTAACAGTTAAATCTAACATTTTAGTTAAAAAAAATATATATATATATATATATATATATATATATATATATATATATTTTTTTTTTTACAAATAAACAGATATTCACTACAGCACTAGCATTTCTCAGTGGGAAAACCATTCCAGCAGTCCAGCTACGTAAAATGTCAACATCACAGTCCTACAATACTTTAATCCACAAAAATAACCCAACAAATTTGCAGTAAAGTAAAGAATTCACATTACTGACTTAAAAAAACAATTCTGAATAAGCTACAAGAGGGTCTCACCCAAACAAATAACTGGTGCCAGAAATATGTCCTCAAGCTAAATGCCAAAAAATGCATCATCATCCCCTTTGAGGAGAGTGATGTCCCCACAAATTATCACATTAATAGCAATGTTGTAAGCACACAATAAGTCGTATGGTACTTGGGCACCCAGGTTGATAGAAACCTGACTTGACCACCACGTTGTCTCCGTTGTAAGGAAAGCTTTTTACATGGCCCACTTCATTAGTAAGGGTATCTCTTCCAGAGACAAGGAGGTCATAACATCCCTGTATTCTTCCTTTACAAGAGCCATTATTGAGTGCAATGCCCCTTTTGATATGTGCCTCAACAAAACACCCTGCCAAAAGAAAGACTACAACCATTTCTGACAAAAAAGGTTGAAGGACTAAGTTCACTTAGTTATCCAAACAGACTAAAAAGCTTCTTGCTTTCCTCTGTCTCTCACTGGCCCCTATAAATTTCATCACTGGCTTGCTTTTCAGGCTAAGAAAGATCCGGCCTTAAGAGACTTCCTCTACCTCAGAAATATTGGTTATACTTAAAACGCTCACTACAAAGACCACAGCCTTCACTGCAACATAAACAAGCCACTTTGTATGGACAGATGCTTGACACAAAACCTTCATCTTCTGTAAAAAGCTCCTCTCATTATCAAACAATGTAGTTCAGCAACACAACTGGATGGCTGGATGAATAGCCATAAATGTGCTCCTTGAGTAAGTAGCATAGCCTTCATCAAACCAGATAGAAAATCCACATACTAACCTTTCCCATCTGGATGGCTAAGATCTAATATTGGTTACTCAAGTCTACTTGCCCAAGAAGAGGGGCCTGTTTAACTAAGAATTCCATTTGCAAAAATATATTCACTATACATACTAAATCTCTCACACACACACACACACACACACACACACACACACACACACACACACACACACACAAAAAAGCCCCTATTTGTAAAATAGGCAACCTCAGTAATCACATGACACCCAGTCACTGAATGAAATTGTCTGGAAGTCAAAATATCTGAAAAAAAATCATAATAGAGATGGATTCATCTATGCAATTTCCTCCTACCAAAAGGACCATCAATAAATCAACAAACAACTGCTCGGCAAAAAGTAAATCAGTAAAAAAAACATAAACTCTCTTAGATAATGCTACATATTGGTGTAAACATATAACTTGTGTCAATCCCCAGGTTAATCCATACCAAAAGATTGTTTCAGAGCTTCAGTTATGTACAAACAGCTTTCTCCTGAAAACTTAAATCATTTGATATTTGCCTTGCTGTAATTATAACTGTAAAAAAAAAGATTCTGTACCTCAATGATTCTCACTGTTACGAGATGTAATCTCTGCCATATTGTATGAGTGCTACAGCCATGATTTGCTGTCTCTCTCTCTCTCTCTCGTATTGTATTATATTGTTTTGTGTTATTTTTGGAGCTTTTCTCCCCGGGCCTCCGCTGAAAATGGACCTGTGTCCAGTCGGACTTTCCTGGTAAACAAATGTAAAATAAAATAAAATAAATAAAAATAAACTTTCCTCCAATCTAAAGCCATTTGACAATCAGACATTTTAATTTGTACAGAAGTTACTCACAGACTGACGGTTTACTGAGCTGTAATGCTGACCTTCGCTTTTGAAAAAAACAAATTCCCAGACTTTGTCAATAGCTCAAAGTGTAGAGAGGATTATTTATTTATTTAAAAAAAAAAAAAAATATATATATATATATATATATATATATATATATATATATATTTATTTTCAGAAAACATCTTTAAAACTGTTAAGTTGATTACACACCCAGAAACACAGAAAAGTTATTGTGATATGTAAACCACAGACTGCTGCAAGAAATCAGTCACATTAGCACTCTATGTGTATGTCCGAACAGATGAATCATACCTGTCAATTCCAAAAGAAGTAAAGTAGCTTAATAAGAAGGTTATTTGCAAGGTTACATGGCAGTTTATATTGGAAATAAGCAGAGATATTAAAAAGGCTCTGTTTTTCATAATTATGCTGAAAAGTCTTCCAAGATAAATACAACTTCTGATTTAGTATGGAACCATACCTCTCAACCTTAGAGCAAGAAATCTGGACAAAGCGAAAAATAAAAGTGGGACACAGGCCCAGAAATAGTTATGCATCACAGACACCATTGAAACAACTATAGATGCAAACATTGTACATTACTTATAATCTTTCTGTCCCATCATTGTCAGTTAAACATTATATGGCTCATTCAGTCCTGCCTTCTTTTGCAACAAAGAAAACCATGCTTTGAAATGACAAATGCATTCAAAATAATAAATAAAACACATTGCATCAACATCCTACAACTTCCTACCTGCAAGCAACCATAGAGCTTTCACTGAAACTAGGGCTGCTTGTTTCCCCAGAATGACAGCTCTCTCCAATTAAGTCTAATGGTATACAATCTACCAGTATCTGGACTACCTGAAATAAATTAAATTATGGCCTGTAAATTGAAAGTATACCTTGTTTAATTAAACTATATTTCTAAGCCCACTTACTATATTTTTTAGTAACATCCCAATATCCATTTCCAGGTCACTTTACAAGACATTGGTAGTGGTGGACTTGGCATCCTTCAGAACCTCACAGGCCCATGCTAATACTGCTAGCATTGTCCATTAAATGTAAATATCCATCCACTGTAAATGGCAAGAAGCTATGTCTTAAAAAATCTACTTTTGGCATGCGTACCCAAGTATCAGGTTTTGAAACAAAGAAACATATTCTCCACAGTCCGTAAGTCTCTGTCTTTAATAATCATCTACTTTTGCAGCACTCCCAACACATAAGCACACACATACACACTAAAACCCCCAACATTTAAAAAATGACATTGTGCCCACTTGATTTGCCAGTATTGATGATCCGCCAAAGCTATGCTTACTGTTGTCCAATCTACCACTGCTTAGAACCCACCAATGAAAAAACAGTACTAGGTGCTTTTTTGTTTGTCTGAAAAAACAATACAACTTTATATGCTACAGTCCCACATAGTCAGTCCACTACTGACCCATTAGCCCTAGGCCGCTGTCTCATTCTTACTCCCTGGAACTGCATTACCTTGGATGACTACTTTTATTTACTAAGCAAAAGGCACAAATTGTAAGATGAGGCAAAAATCCAGACATTCTTTGAAAATCCATACAGTTAAGAGATATGAGTTCATGTTCAATACAACACTCTCCCTGTCAGGAAAGCCTCAATTTAATGAAAGTGTACTTTTAATGTATGATATATTTGTGAGCTAACTTGTTTGTGTTCAGTAGGTAGACTGATCATTGTTAGCCTCTTTGTGCATGCATCTCTCTCTGTCATGCACACACATACACACACACACACACACACACTTCTTCTACTTTCACACACATAATTCTGCTTTCATGCATGCACTCACTCACTCCGTACTTACCTATTAACACAGGTAAGTGCTGTCCCTTTCAAAGGCAACAGCGGCAAATCCATACACAAGTCCCTCTTCAGCGAGAACACACACATGCACACTGATTGTTCGGCGCAAAATAATGGAGTAAACACACTGACCCTTTTTTGGCTCAAAAACAAAACTAGAAGGGTGCTTTGGCGCATGCACACACCGACATTAGCTTTGCAGCTCACGGGAGTGAAAAACACAAAACAAAAAAAGTGTTTTGAGGCATGTGTACATCGATGTTGCAGTTAGAGGTTGAGGGCCGCATGGAATAGCTCTGAGGGCCACATGTGGCCCGCGGGCCATAGGGGGGACACTTCTGACCTAGTAGCAAATGCAGAATGGCTTAGCCTCACATGAACGTTCTCATCTGGATGAGCAAAATGCTGCTGACAGTGTGTGTGTGTGTGTGTGTGTGTGTGTGTGTGTGTGTGTGTGTGTGTGTGTGTGTGTGTGTGTGTGTGTGTGTGTGTGTGTGTGTTACTTGAGTGGTTGCTGAAATGCTGAAATATTTTAAGTTGTTTGCAAAATATTACAAACTTAATAGTTACTGTGACTTATAAACGCCAGTTTAAGACCTAGAACCTAAAGAATACTACCACTATAAAATAGTTTGTGCTGACATGGCTTGCCATTTACACTTTGTTAGTAACCCTTATGGTTCCAGATATATGAACATTTGTTCGAAATGTGAGCACATAATTTGATTCTATCAAAATGCTTAGACTCTGCTGATTGGAAGTTATGGTGCAAACTTCCAGAGCTCTAGGACTTAACTCCATTGTTGAATGACACCAGTTATTGAAGTTTATTCACAAGTACAAAGCAGAGCTGACTTTTCTGCAGGAAATTAAAATTGTTTTAAGACATCAATGATTTGCATTTCCTGCCTTTGAAGACATTGTATTTCTAATTATAGTATCCTTATCAATGAAAAAACAGAGGTAATCCAGAGGGTTTGAGTGAAGTCTGGTAACCTATCTGTGACTCAGAGGGTGATAGGATTAACAGAAAACAGAGTATAAAGGATTAGTCCAGATAAAATCACTTAATCTAGCAGATCTAGGAGACTGTATGTCTGATGCTCTCCCTGTAGAAGGAATAAAGACACCTTGTTGAAGTTTCCAGTAGTTTATTCAGTTAAGCAGGTAGATGGACAAGTGTCTTATTAGAACAAGAACGGGCCATGGAAAGGAGCCAGGGAGCTGAGGTATTTGGAGAGATTGACACAACAGAAGGGAGCCACCAGAACCAACAACAAAAAAGGACTAAGATTTTGAACTACATGACAAAAGCACTGACTCAGCTGAATCAAGAAGTCTTAAAGAGGGTATCAAAGAGAGAGAGAGAGAGTCTCTCCTAGATCTGCTAACGTAAGTGATTTTATCATGGAATCATAGGATCATAGGAATTTACTAGGCTAATGGCCTGGGGGGGGGGTGGCTTACAAGCCTAGCCATGTTTTTACCCCATACCCCTCTTGCAATGATGCTGTTAGCAGATCTAACTCAAAATCTGCTGCCCCTGCCTAGAAAGGACACTGATGAGACACCTGAGGTGAATTTACAGTTTCCCATCCAATCATCCAGATTACGATTAAATAGGGTCAAAGATTGGCTCTGTGTCACTTAGACTGGCAACTTATTCCAGAGTAGATGAAGTGTTTGGGAGATGAACCTGTCACTCCAACAAGTCCTGTTGATATCGTGTCTCATGTCAAGGTCACTAGAGTGAGTACAATGAGTGCTATTTGACTTGCTAATGTGCAGCATTTCCATCAGGGCAGGATCTTAGGTTGCCCTGTAAGTGAGTCAGAGGTCTCCCCTGAGTAGCCTGTATGACACAGAGTAAAGAGACAGGGATTTTAGTCTATCAACATAAGGCATGTATTGAATGCCTTGAATTTTCTTTTTAAGGTACCTCTGAGGTCTCTTCAGTTGCTGAAGGTGCCTGTCGAGGTACATACTCAAGGGGGCATTATACTCTATTATTGGTCTGATAAGGGAAAAGTACAGGGGGGTTAGGGGGTTATAACCTCCTTTTTCTGTAGGCAATGCCCTTTCTAATAAGATGAGCAACATAGAAAGCTCTCTTTATCACTGAGGAAACATGGTAGTCAAAAGAGAGGTTGCTGGCAACCTGTGTACCCAGATTTCTCACCATTGATTGGATACTTAAGGTGTTGTCCTTAATGTGGCACTTTGCGAGGATGTCACCCTTAACAAAGTGGATGATACACTTTTTTGCATTTAACTTGAACCTATGACTTTAGCACCAATTGCTGGTTTGTGAAATATCCTCCTGAAGGGTGTCAATGTCACTAGAGAATTCTATGACCATGCCCAAGTTGCAGTCATCTGCAAACTTTGTCAACCACAAACCCTTTGTGTTGGTTTGTACTTCTGAAAAGTATATTCCAAACAATGTGGGCCTCAGCACCAAGCCCTGTGGAACTCCACTAGTTACTGGTCTGTTGGTGGATGTAGAGTCCCTTACTTTAACTGTGTGTGTTCTATCCATGAGCCAGTTTGCAACTCATCTAAAGATATACTGGTTTATATTCAATTGGGTAAGTTTATCAATGATACCCAAGTCGAGAAATAGTGTTGAAGGCATTTGATAAGTCCAAATAGTCCATATGCACAGTTTTATCTGCATCCAGTGCTTTGGTGACTATCTCGAAGAAGTCCACCAAGTTCAATAGACACGATCTCTCTTTGATGAAGTCAAACTGGGACAGGTCTAATGTTTGGAGATTGCCTATATCTTTGATGATAAGGTCCATGATGATTCTCTACATGGCCTTGCATATGAGGTTGGTCAGACTTATGGGTCTATAGTTTCTAGGGTCAGTGTAGGAATGCCCCGTTTGTAGGGGGATGACAGTACCAGTTTTCCAGTCTGTAGGGACATATCCATTGCTTAGGCTATGGTTGAAGAGGGTACCCAGAGGTGCAGCTAGCTTCTGCTTTAAACTATTTAGAATGCAGCCAGGGATGTTGTCCAGTCTCATAGAGGCCATATTTTTTGCTTTGGAAAGGGCATTAAGGACATGTTCCTTAGTGATAATGAGGGTGGGGGACATGTAGGAGAGATGTCTTTTGGTATTTGAGGTGGAGACGAGGGAGAAGTTCTTACTGAACCTATCTGCCAGCAGGTTTGCAATATCCCCAGGTTCAGTACATGTTGTGCCATTTACAACAAATTCTGCACAAATATGGGATTTTCCTTTGAGGTTGTGTACATAGCCAAAGATTGCTTTATGGATACCCTTATTTACGGTGGCCAGTTTAGATTTATAGTTAGCTTTAGATTTCTTTACTAGGTGTCTTATTTGCTTATTTAGGCCAAGGATGGAGTCCTTTGAGTTAGGAGACCATCCTTTACTGCTTTTAGACAACAGTTTCTTTCTCCTATTATATTACCTGTTTGTGGCAGATGTCCACCAAACAGGTTTTTTCTTTTGTGAGGAACTTTCTTTGATCCTGTCAGGTACAGCTTATTCAATGCAGTTGTGTAGATGTTTATACAAGGATTTGGTTTAAATCCCGGCAGAGGTATCTTTGCCATCAGTAAGGGAAAGAGCTATGAAACTAGTACATTATGGTATACCATATTGTATACAATTAAGTATTTGTATAATATGTATACAAATGAAACTAGTACATTATGCTATACCTACCATATTGTATACAGTTAAGATACAGGTGATAGATGTCTGCTTGCCTAATGTTTAGCCATTAATGGTAAGTATATCCTTTGTGATATCTACAGGCCTACCCTAAACCAACCCTCCTTATTTTGTTTTTGAGCAAGATTTATGACCTAGAAGTGGGCGATCTCAATCAGTGTCAATTGCTTGATTTTAAGATAGCACAGGAATCAATCCTAAATCATTATAAACCCAAAAGTGATATGCATTTGAATTCAGAAAATGGTCTTAACCATTATACATTGGACAAAGTTTTTCCTAGATGTTTGGACTAGACTAATACCTGAAGAATCATGTTATTTGTCTATCACTGCAAATATTAAAAAAAACGTATTGTGCTATATTTTGTACTCTAACTGAATTTTTAAAACATCCTTTATAATTTCTGTCCAAGAAGCAGTTATGCCCGTCACTATGGAAACCGGGCAGGTTGAACTTCTTTTTATTTTTTTTCCATTTGTAAGTTGGATAATAAATGTATCGCTTAATTGATTTTGTGCAGTCCTAAGTTACTGTTTCTGAGTTTACCAATGGACATCTGGCTGTTGTTTGACAATCGATAACAGTGGAACTGCAGTTTTTCTGTAAACCAGCTACAGCTTAAATTTACAAGAAATAAATCAGTTGATAAAGAACTGTATAGTAAACATAGTACAAAAATTTAAAGGATAAGCAATGTCTGAAGAAATACAAGCAAGTAAAAACAGAATTAGCTACAACAGATCAAAAACAACTTTATACATTTTTTCCTCTAAACCATGCAACGTCCAAGTTCTTTTCCAAAAGAAATTTCCTACGTAGGTTGAACCCACCCATGCTTTTTCAGGAAGGCATTGATGTAACTATTCATTCATTGCCTAGAGCTAAAGAACGTGGTTGCTTGCTAGTTATACAAATTGTTCCCGCTGCTTTTAAACCATTTACTGTTTAAGTGTTTAATTCACCTTGTTTGTTGCTGTGTTGTAGTAGCTTCAGTTCACAGACTCATTGTCTGTATATATAAACTGTAACAGAATTGCGGCGCCCCCTACATGGGGGGGCTTGCACCCCCCCCTGCAGAAACATCAAATAAAGTATGTTTGGTAGTCTGGTGTCATTATATGTGGAGTGGGTGTTATTTTCTTGTGATTTGTAGTGTGAGATGTTACGAAATTTGATGTTATAGGTTTTAGATGTTTGGAGCGTTTCTCCCCAGGCCTCTGCTGTAAATTGGCCATGTTCCAAGTCAGACTTTCCCGGTTAACAAATGTTAAATAAATAAGAAATTTAGTCAGCATACATTTATCATTAAAAACAGACTGTAAAAGAGAATTCAAACTATCCCAATATGTGTAAAGTTTTATACAATAGTAAAACATATGCTGCCAGTCAGCTTTAACATTTAGTTTACATCTCCAGCATCCTATGTCTTTATTATTCATCAGTTCAACTTTATGAGGTGTGGTAAAGGTTCTATGTAAGAACTTCTACAAGAATATCCTCCACCTTACTGATGAAGTAGTTTGTTATGAAGATTGGAGTATTAGTTTTTTATCATCTTCACATGGGAAACCCACCATTTGACATACATCTCAAAGAAGGTAATTGTACAACTATAGGGTTGGTTTTTATTGCTATTTGCCAAATATATGGATTTTTATGTGGTAAGACAGGGAGGCAATTTAGAAAACAGATTTATGAACACTTGTATGCCATTCTAGGAAAAATATGAATAATGCCCTTTTTAAACATATGCTTAGCTGCAGAGGTGATCCCAAATTTAAGTTTATGATCATTGATATCATCTCTAGAAATGAAAGGGATGGGTGGAGGGAGTTGGGAATAGAAAAAGAGAACTTTTTTGGCAACTTAAATTGAATGCCAGAGTCTCACCAGGTTTTAATGACAATGTGTCTATTTTGCATATTCTAAAACCTAAAGCCCAAGAGTTGTAGGACATCTAGATTCAGCTTAGACACATAATTAAATGGAAGTTTTGTAAGTGGGTGATTTTAAGGATTTATCATTTTATAGATTTATGGCAGTCTGATCATTCTTATATATTTTTAAACCTTGGTACCATGCTTTTTCATTCAAAAGGGTGTGGGGGACAAACAACAATAATGTTCAGAGGTTGCTATTTTTATCTAGTTTTTATCCAAGTCTGGTTGTTTTAAAACAAACTTTGCTTTTAAAAGTTACTGTATATTTGAATATATTGTGTTTGTACAAGCTTCAGCACCACTACTGTAGAATACTTTGTAACAAGTACAATGGAAAATTGATAACAATGTTAGTTGCTTTTCTGTGACATGACTTAGCCCTTTAAAAGTTACAGGAAAAGATTTTAAGCAAAAGTGCTGTATAATACTATACATTTAAATATTTTGTATTTTTCTTTCAAGTTTTAAACACTACTGTTTTAGATATTTTAGTTTTTTGCTTTTAGTATCACAAAAAATGTTAATAATGTTAGTTGCCTTTTTAACACGACTTAACCCTTTAAAAGTTATATGAAAGGGTTTCAGTCAGCAGCGCTGCATAACATACTAGTAGCTCTTTTAATTGATGCGAGTCACATGTCCTTTTAAATTGAAGGGTCTTATGTAGATTTAAAGTTTGTTAGTGTTATAAGGTTTTATGGTTCTGAAGAAGTCCCACACAAATTTCAGGGACGGAAGTGCTTAACCATTTGTACATGGATTTCTTTTTGGATTTTTCTGCCTCTTTATGTTCTGTGTGTTTTATTAAATTTATTTTTTATACTTTGGACTTTGGTATACATTTTGTGAGGAGAACTCTTGTTGGACTATAAAGATACTTTTACTGCCATTTTCTGTTCAATACACACAGTGTGAAGTTTTTGCCTGTTCACATGGGAAATTATTATTAACAAGTCCAAAACAGTCGCAATAGGTTTCTCTGTAACATACTCTTGATTTCTTAAGTACATTATATATTTTAGATAGAAGTCCCTTTCCATATATATTCTGGTGCATTAGAATAATGAGTAAATTGATAATTGTGGGGAAGGAATTTCTAACTATTGGTTGCATTAGATTAATCTTATATTCGACTAATTGTTTGCAGTTTTGAATTTATAGCCACTTATCTTTGCTAAACTCAAACTTATTAATAATATGGTGGATGTTTTGTAGCTTCCCATTGTCTAGTAATTGATAACCAGTATAACACATTTTTATCCTTCAGTGTAGGCATTGTGGTCAAAATAAATGTATAAAAGTTTGAGTATAGGCAATTGAAAATACAAAGAAAACCATTGCTTTATATTCAGGGATTGTGAAAATGAAATTTTTAAAGGAGGTTATTATTGTATTAATATAGTAAGAATTAACTGGTGTGCTTTGTTTTCTGTATAGTCTTTTACTAACCAATAAAATGTATTAGTAGCTATTTATTATAATATTAACTTGTTAAATTATTCAATTTGCCCCAAATATCTCCCTGAATATCTTTCCATTTGGCATTGTAATTGTTATTTAACCAAAAAAATTATTGTCTTAACAATGGAGGATAAGGAATATAAAAATCTTGAAAACCAATATCACCTGATGTCCAGTCTCAAATTTTGTGGTTTAAAGCCAATCTAGGCTTATTAGGAAACCACAGAAATCTGAGAAATAAAGAATTATATATATATATTTTTTTTTTTAATTTTTTTTTTTAAATTTAACATTTGCTAACTGGGAAAGTCCAACTTGGAATTAAGCCAATTTTCAGTGGTGGCCCATAGAGAAATGCTCTAGATGCATGTCTTTGTAACGTGGGAGGAAACCGGAGCACCCGGACGAAACCCACATGAATGCAGGGATGACAGGCAGACTCCGCACAGAAGGCACCCCAGTCGAGAATCGAACTAAAGAACCTCTTGCTGTGAGGCAACAATGCTTATTGCTGTATCACTGCACCATTTTTTGGGGGGAGTGGATGGGATAACGATTGTATTATATATAGAATTTTAGGAAGGATAATCATTTTAATTTAGGAGTCTCTCTTCCATAGTGAAAAAAATATTACATTTATTAAGAAGCTATGGCACTTCTGTGGCCATTCTGACAGCATGTGGTATTGTGAACAGTGTACAAACTGTCTCACCCTTACTAAAGGCATATTGCTGCCACAACAGAACTTAATTTGTGAAAGGTGTAAACATTTAGGGAGACTAGAGGCCTCCCTTTCATGACATAATACACTCAGCACCAGCCTGTACACTACACTTATGGTGAGATGGTTAATAAGTTACTTTCCAAGCCTCCTTGAATTAGAAATAGTACATCTCAGCCAATAGACCACAACTCTATATAACTGATACATATGCAATCAGCCATTACACCTACTTCAGTACAAGAGTGAGGCCACAAGTATTTAAGATCTATAAAGGATGCATTCACTAAATGATATGTTTTGGTAGTTGAAGACTCCATTCAGGCATGCTGAAGCTACCCATAAAGACCGAACAAGAGCTGGGGACCAAATAGCTGTTTTTCTGGAGACAAAATATGGTGACTGCCATAACAGTATAAGTGGCATACCTAATAAAACCAAATACATTTGTTCCAGAAATCTTCTGCTAACCTTCAAGGAGAAGTGAAAAGCAAGAATTTTACCTCCAAGTTATACACTCCCTTGACTAGTTGTATAGAGAAAGCAGTACATACCCATGCAAACTATGTGGGATGCATTAAAACAAACCTTATGGTAGAATTCCCATATAAATATTCTCTAAAAATTAATGAAGAAAGTCTTAAATTTTTGTAGGTCATCAGACAGTCTTCATTTGAGGGCCCTCAAGCATATTAACAAAGAATGTTTATCAAGACAGTCAGAAAACATGGAGTTAATTATGAACTTTAAAATTGCCACTTACATTATAAGTAATTATAAATCTTGTAATTGTGTAAGAATGTTAACAAACGTCAGTCAATGTTCTGAATACCACCCATTCTCATCTCAAGGAAATAGGTAATTTCATAGTCTCAAATTTGTTGTGAAGCTCAGTTCACTCATCACAATTGCTGTCATTCTGATTCTTCAGTCCCTGACCCACCAATGTCACTTTAGAACAAGTCTTAGCAGCCCTGCCTAAAAGAAAGAAACTGCATCCATGGATTGTGTTATTTCTGAAAACTTATAGAATAGCAGCAAGTAGGACCTATCAAAACCTTGGAGCCTCTCTCAAATCTCTTTAACATTTCTTGCTGAAATCGTTATTCCTAAAGCTTGAAGAACAGTCACGATTAGAAATATACATAAGGAAAGTGCAGCCGCCGACCTTAGTAGTTACGACAACTCATTATTCCCAGCCGTGTTTGCTAAGTCTTGGAATATTTCATTTCAAACCTCATATATCTAGATATTGAAAATCTTTAGCCCTAGATGTGCACCTGTTGGTTTTGTGAAATGCACCTCCTGCCTTTTAATTCTCTCAAGCCTCTTTGAAAAGAGAACCGAAACAACTGATGATGATTATTTACTGCACTCTGAATCTTTAGACCTATTAAAAGCATTCAACACTTATCTTTAAGTAGGCATTGTTTGCAGATATAGGAACATAAACATCAAGCCATATGCAGTGATGTGGATAAAAAAATGGCTTTATTGGAGTTGCAGGTGCCATTTCCAAAAATAAAGTCACAGGTGAAGTTTTTCTAGTCTCAGTGCTGGATCCCCTTGTATTTTGAATTTCATTCTCTGCTCTTCAAGCCAGTACCCAGGATATCTAATTAACAAAATCCACTAATGTCTGTCTACAAAGAGCTCTTATTTGAGAACCCAGCAAAAGAGACTGGACTATGCAAACAACTGGTGCAATGACAGTGTCCTGAATCTTCATGTAAAAAAGCATTATAATGTACATTGGTTAAAATCAAACACCTATTCAATACACCATTTTACTCTAATAATGGCATTACAGATTTGCACTGCCTTTTGAATGCCCCGGTGTCCTTTGATCATCATGTTTTCACTGTAGCTAGCTGTAGCTAGATATTTGGCCCAACTGATAAACCAAGGTTGCCTCATCCAGGATCAAACAATCCTCACTACTTGACTCTTATTCATCTCATTATTGAATATAATGTTCTCCACTGACATGCACCAGTGAAGGAATATCACCCCGCTGTTGAGACCCCAGAGGTTTCAAATGAAAAATTCACATGCCTCAAATCCATCTGAAAATCTGTTGGACTAGCTGCCCTCTTTTCATATTCTGTTTTTTATGAACTCCTTCACAACATTTGCCTTTTGAGTCATGAAGGAACCCACCTACCAAAATCTACTGTGTCTTTGTAGAGCAAACGTTTCTACAAAATGTATACAAAGGACTCTGTCTTGATTAACAAATTAATAGAACTTGTTTATTTTATTTTACCTGTTTGCTTCTGGTTAAGCACACTGGACTCAACTACCCCAATTCCTTGGTGACCTAGAAGCAGTATCTAGTTAAATATTTTTTTTGGAATCACACAGTAAGTGGAAAGCATCAGATCTTGTACCTACAGCACAGGATGTAGCTCAGAGATTTCATGCAATGCATTCCTGTCTCAGTTTATTTCTCATATATTGAATAAGCTACCTATGTATGTTATGCAAAGCTGTAACTGAACTATGTTTAGGACTTAACCTATATGATTTGATGGGGTTTTACAAATACTCCCTGGGCCTATTTTCCATGACCTATCTTAAGGAAGGAGGCACTTTTTGATGTATAATGTTCTGTGCTGGGCTGTAAGTGATCTGATGACTGTTTGCCTACAATATTTTCCTTTGAGTAGGAAGAAAACAAAGGGATACATTCTTTCTTCCTGTTTATCCCTTCTGGTGATAGAGCCCCTTGTGTAAGCTCTGCTTAGTACCAACAGTTTCCAAGAATGGAACATCTTAGGATCCTGGATTTTGATCCTGATCTTTGCCAGTGACTGGATGTTTCTGTCTGCATGCCCTTCTACAGAGCCAACGTTTTTTCCAGTGGAGCTTCTGAATGTTACCAGTACATCAGATCTGCATGTAAATCTCTCCAAAATTAGCATTTCCATTTAACCAGGGTACAGTAACTTTGAGGGCATCGGCAGGTTCTCTCCCAAACTCCTGGTATACCAGTGTCACTAAATATTTTGGTGTCAGCTTCCAATTGAAATGGTAGCACTTCAAATGTTGATGGCTGACAAACAGAAAAAAAAGACCAGAAGTACAGGAGAAGAGCAACTAACATCATGGCTAGCCACCAGCACACCCCCTTGTTTTGATAAAGCCCCTCACACCTCTCAGATTTCTATATACTAACTTCAAGATTGCTGCACCTTGGAAAAAAGGTAATATTAAGAGAACTAGCCATATTATATATTAGGTATATATACCTTTGGTATCTTCTTTTGATCATCTGCTGTCTATTAGTATAAATACTTCTGGAATAAATTATTTTTTGTCATGAAGATTTAGCCACTTGAATTTTACAGTATTAGGCAAGCTGTCCATGCTTAATATGATGTTATCATCTATCCTATTCTGTGTGTAGAGACACCATTTTATTCCATCTTCCAGTCTTTGATGAGTAAAATAGAAATGTTGCCATCCAGATTCATATGATGGGAAGGATGGCAAGGGTAGAAATCCTCAATTAAGGACACACTTTGACTATAGGGGGCTGCATCTTCACTCACTGTTTGATCTTGCACTCAGACATTTACTTCAATGAGTTGTTTCAATACCATTGTCCTGTTAACACTTTTCTGGGCTGAGTCTGAAGTCAAGTAACTTCTGTGCCAGTATCTTTTTCTTCCATATGGGAGGGAAGACCAATGGGTAACGGTAGAAGATGATCCTCACCTTGACAGGGGCATTAGTGGTAAGCCTCCCAATCTATATTAGTAAGTTAGCACTGCCAGTTGTGCCTTTGACTGTGATAAACCCATTCTTTGGATGGGAGTGGCTGAGTAGGCCATACCCAATCAATTCTCTGCCTCCACTGCCAGCTGTTCCAGAGTCAGAGCTGCTAGATTGATCCACAGTTGTCTTAGATGCTGTCAGGAATGTGTCACTTGTGCCACAGAGCGAGGCACTAGTTTTCCTTTCAAAGAAACCAGCTAACTGTTTATACTACAAGTTCTCCGTAAATGTTTAAGAACTCAAGCCAGCTCTGCAATGACCAGCTACAGTGGGCATTAGAAGTGCCCCCTCCTGTTTGTGGTATTCAGCAGTAAGAGTGCTTTGGGTCTCAAAGTTGCATACAGTAATAAAAAAAATTATTTTTGCCTAACCCTTTCAGAACATACTTGGAATGATATTGCATCATACTTTGAAATCTCAAAAAATGTTGCCATTCCTGTAGTGGAGTCATTTATATTGTACCTCTAACTTGTTGTTTGTATTGTTTCTCATCTGAAGTCAGACTAGGACCAACATGTTGTTCTTTTCTTCTTTATAGTGACTTTACTCTTATTTTTGGTCAGCTTGAGGATAACCTGTCGTAGTCTGTTCATCAATAGTAGAATCCTTTTATCATGCCTATCTGTAGTCTCAACACATGCTAGCAAATTAGCAGTTAGGTTCACTACACAGTCGCACCTCTTGATCATCTCTACATCAACTTTCCAAATCACTTCAGGTGCTGACAAAATGCCATATGAAGATCTTTGAAATATCTATATTGTATGGGCATAGTAAATGTATACATATCATCAACCAAAACCTCTAATGCAGAAAAATGTTTTGCATTTTGCATATATGAACCCACTTCCTCTGGTGTATGAAGTGCATAGTGCTATCTTGTATAACCTTTATTATGATCTTGGAGATTTATTTATCTACATATTTCTTTGTCAGTTTTGACTATGATATGCTATTTTACCATAGGTAGTGGTTTTTTTTCCAAAAAAGTTTTATTAATTTTTAAAGTTAAAATAAAAAAATGAACATTTAACAAAACATGGCAATCAAATAACTATATACAGTGTTTATAACAAGATGATTATAATTTAAGCAGTGCTTTTGATCATATCAATATTCTCCATTACGCACAATTTGTCTTTAGTTCAAACTTCTCAGTGGTATAAGCAGTTTTTCTCTGATCAAGCATTGCAAGTAAAACTGGAGGATCTATCTGCCAGTGTTCATTTTTTGTAAACTGGACAGGAAATGAGTCAATATTCTCACAAAGTGACTCATTGCAGTGTATAATCATTGTGCCTTCACATCATAACTGTGCATATATATTAAACATTATTAACACCATTGTAGTTGGTACATCCCACTCCAACTTTCTCAAACTGAATCTTGCATTTCATATTTTTCTGTTGTCAGACAAGTAGCTTCTAGCTAGGTGGTTTTACATCATGACCTGTACATTAAACACTTTATTGTTTCATTAATCATATAACGCACTAACTATATTCAAAAGTATTTACTCCATTCCAGAAATCACTGTAAATTTATGTGGTCGAACTCTATGGCCTCACAAACAGCAGCTGGTGAATAAATGGCAGATTTTTCTGTGTTTCATTGTAGTTTAACCCAGCAATTTGGACTTTCTAACCTCAAAGATATAAATATGAAGACTTTTTTCCTTGTAAGGCAAAAAATGTAGCACTCTGCCCCCCTTTTCACGCTTCTGCTGTATTTCTTTTCTAGTCAGAAATAAAATAGTTTACTGATGCACAACTACCAATTTTCTGCCAGATTATCTCATAAATGACAGTTGCATCATTTTTCTATAATAGGTTAAATAACTCTGGTTGCTTTACAAGAAATTCTGATACCATGTAATATTAGCTAATTTTAAGGAGCTCAGTGAAGAAAGAAGTTCAAATGCAGGTGCTGTCAGTTTCTTCAGTAGTTACTTTGGGTCTACACAGCAGGACACTGAAAAGGAACCACACATATTCTATACTTGTGAAAGGCATCAATCTCTTTTAGAAGTGACATCCCACAAGTGACAATAGCATCCATGAGGTTTATTGACACTTGCTTTGGAGGTTTTCATCTGTCACAGTGCTCCTGCTAATTTTCCTTGCTAAACTGATTTAAGTAAATTGAAGTAAAATGTCACCAGTAGTCTAGTAAAAACCCAAAGGAAACTTCCATCAATGGGAGTCCTATGGCAAGTCCCAAAAAGATAGCTATCAAAATATTTTGGCACCTTCATGTTTAGCCTTGCCTTCATGGTAGTTGCAGATAGTATCTGTGGCATTATTTTATCCTATTAAAAAGACAGAAAACAAGGGATGTCCTTCAAGAATGCAACTGCAGTCCTGACATATGGGTTGTCCTGCCTCAGGCAGCCCTTCGGTCGGCCAGATTCCAAAGTCTGGGTCCGGCGTCGGCCGATGTCGCCTCCTCCCCGATGTCAGAGCGGCTGGAGTATAAAGGCATCAGCCGACGCCATCTTCTTCAGTCTTTCTTGCCGCGCGGTGCCCGAAGCAGAAGCAGTTCGCAAGTGCCGGTCGGTCAGCTCCTGTGTTTTCAGTTACCAAAGTCATCTAAAAGCTAAGTACCCCGTTGGGGAACATTTTTTCTTGCCTCAGCCGATGTCAGAACAAATTGAGAAAGTTAATAATTGTTTGTCTTGTGGTAAACAAATACCTCATAAGGACTTTCATTCTTACTGCCTCCCTTGCCTGGGCCCAGACCACGACGTCTCGGCCTGTGCCGCCTGTGCTTGCTTTAATAAGTGCACTCTCAGGCGCCGGGCAGAGTTTGCCAAAGACTTTTTTGGTGAATCTTACGCTTACAACATGCCGTCGGAACAACCGACAGCACAAACTACCAAAAAACGAAAGGACCGGGACCGACATCCTCGGCCCATGTCTTCCACCGATATAACGCCTAAGCCCTCTGCGAGTGCTTCGGTCCCTTCGGAAGCGGTAATTCAACCGCTCCAGGCCGACGACACCGCGTTAACTCATCCCTCGGTCTCGGAGGCTACTCCGGTGCCAGTTGTTGATTTTCCTCCGGAAACCGAAGTTCTGGATCTACCTGACACCATTCCAGTGGAGAAAGTTACCCCTGCACGTGGGGCAGCTAGGCCTCCTGTATCCATGTCAATCAAGGCCTTTGCACGTGCTAAGGCCGCCAGCCAGGCCAAGGCCCATCCCAAGCCTGCTTCTCAGGCTCCTTCTTCTGACAAACAAATCATGTCTCTGGCTGCAGATCTTATTTCTTTTATTAGGGGGTCTCAGCCTCACCCAGACAGAGGTTCTCAGCCGCCTGCAGAAAAAAGGCCTAGAACTGAGCAGGCAGACAACCTCTCTTCAGATGAAGCTTCTGGGGATTCAGAGCATTCAGAAACCCAAGAAGAATCCTTCCAGGCCTATGAGGACTCTGAGGCTGAGGAATCTATTCCCTCTGCCTCCCCTCCAGAGGATTTTTCTTTCGGTGAAGTCCTCCACTCCATGAGGGAGCATTTTAAGTGGCAGGGTCAGGAATTTTCTGATTCCAGGCAAAGGCTACGTACCTTCCTTAAGTTACCCCAGCACAGACCTTTAGCTATTCCGCCAGTTTTGGATGTCCTGGATGATATTTTCTCCGACTCCAGTGCTTCCCCTGATTCTCTCCCTCCTGCTCCTGTCAAGCCAGACCGATATTATAGGGTACCTGACACTCACAAGCATCTCTTTAAGGCCCACTCTGTGGATCTAGAAACTGTTTCACAGGGCCCCAAAGGAGTGGCTACCTCCTCAGCCAGGAACCAACTGCCAGCTGACAGGGAAACAAGGTCCCTGGAGAGATGGGGTAAAAAAGTCTATACCTCTACCACCCTTGCCATGAGGTCTCTTAACTGCCTTTTTCATATGTTTCAGTACCAGGATTATTTACTGGATGATTTGCAGAAAAAGATAGCCTCTCCTGAGCCTATAGATAGAAAGGCATTGCAGGATTTGGTTCATAATACCCAGCAGGTTAGTAATCATTTTCTACAGTGTGGTTATGATGCATTGGAGGCTTCATGTAGGGCAGCTATGACAGGGGCTGTTATCCATAGACATGCTTGGTTGAAAGATCAGCTGCTGCCAGATCATGTTAAAGTAAAGCTCCTGGATGCACCTCTGGATAAACAGAAGCTTTTTGGAGCTAATGCTCAGGATGTGTTGAAATCTATTGAAGAGAAGGCAAAATCAGTTCAAACAGTAAAGGATTTCCTCCAGGTTCAGCCCCCAAGGTTCAGCCAGAATTGGCCTTCAAAGAATTGGTCCTTTCCAGACTCTGACAAGTGTCAAAGGGGAAAGAACAGGCATGCACGAGGTAGAGGGCAATACAGAGGCTCCTACAGGGGACGCCAATGGCAACCACAAAATCAAAGAAATGGCACAGGTAGTACACCTGCACCACAGGGACAATCACAATGACTTACCTTTCACTCCGCCTACCAAGGCACAAAGAGAAGCACCTATAGGCGGAAAATTATCTCTATTCTCAAAAAACTGGCACATTATAACAAAGGACAATTGGATTCTGGACATAATAGACAGAGGTTACAGGTTCCACTTCTATACCTTACCAACAGGACAAGGCATGCCAAACCTGCCACAAAATCAAAGGGCAGAGGCACTCATAGAAGTCTCAAAGCTGTTACAAATAAAAGCAATAGAGAAGGTTCCTCCTCAGGAACAAGGCCAGGTATTTTATTCAAGACTGTTCCTTGTTCCAAGAAAAGAAAAACAATGGAGGCCTATATTGGACTTGTCCGTTCTAAATACTTTTCTCATGGTGCCAAAATTCAAGATGCTGACGTTACAGCAACTTCTTCCCATGCTGGGCAAGGGGTCTTGGCTGGTTACTCTGGACCTCAAGGAGGCATACCTGCATGTCCCTATCAGACACAGTTGCAGAAGATACCTCAGATTTCTTGCAGGAACAGAGCACTATCAATTCTCAGCATTGCCGTTTGGCTTATCTACTGCACCCAGAGTATTCACGAAATGCCTGGCATCAGTAGTGGCACATTGCAGACTCCAAGGGATTCAATTATACCCTTACCTGGACGACTGCCTAATACAATCAGACAGCAAACAGACCTTGATAAGACACTTGGATTACGTCATTCAATTACTGCAGGCTTTGGGATACACAGTCAACATTCAAAAATCAAGACTACTGCCATCCCAAGACATTATATTTCTAGGAGCAAAACTGGACACACAGCTACAAATGGCTTTCCTCACAAAGGAGAAACAAGAACATTTAACAGCTTACTTCAGAGGCCTAGCAAAATTAACCCACCTGACCGCAAGGAAGACCTTGCAGGCCCTGGGGTTCATGGCATCTTGCATTCTTCTAATCCCTCTGGCAAGACTACACATGAGAAAGCTGCAATGGTACCTAAAAAGCTTGTGGTCACAACACAGCCACAGCTTTAGAAGACATAATACCACTCATACCATGCCTCCAAAGGGAATTTTTGTGGTGGGTTCAAGCAAGTCACTTAAACGAAGGCATGCTTTTCAACAAACCTCCAACAAGTCAAACTATTACAACAGACGCCTCAGACCTTGGATGGGGGGCGCACATGGACGGCAGATGCATTCAAGGACAATGGACTCCCATGGAGATGCATCAGCACATAAATCAAAAAGAGATGTTGGCAGTGATACATGCAATAGAAGCCTTTGGAAAATCTCTTCAACAAGGTCATCTGCTAATAAGAACAGACAACACCACTGTCATGTGGTACATAAACAAACAAGGGGGCACTCATTCCTACCCCCTCTGCAGACTAACAATGATTCTTTGGGAAAAGGCCCTGAAACTGCCAACAGTTTGTTCCGGGCAAGGACAATGTTCTGGCAGACAGATTGAGCAGAAATTTCTTGGATCCACACGAATGGATGCTACACCCACGCATTTTCGCACAAATAGCATCTGCATGGGGAAGACCAGACATAGACCTCTTTGCATCTCATCTCAATCATCACTTGGAAAGGTTCTGCACAAGGATACACCATCCTCTAGCTTGGAGAACGGATGCTCTTTCCTTCAGCTGGAATGCTCTAACAATTTATGCATTCCCTCCTCTACCTTTACTCACCAAGGTGTTACTGAAGATCAAGGCAGAACAGCCAAGGGGAATCTTGATAGCTCCAGACTGGCCAAGGCAGCACTGGTATCCACTACTATTGAGCATAACTCACTCCAAACCGTGGCCCTTGCCTCAATGGCCTCTGCTCCTGACTCAACACAGTTACAAGACTGTTCATCAGAACCTGCAAACCCTAAAGCTGACAGCTTGGAGAGTTCCATGACTCAGACCCATGACTCGCTCTCCGAAAAAGTTCAGGAAATTTTGCTGGAGGCACGCAGACCTTCCACCAGAAAAACCTATTCGGCCAAATGGAAGAGATTCACCATCTGGAATGTCAACAAGGGCCAGGACACATCATTGGTGAACATACCTCAGATATTGGAATACTTGACAGAAATGTTTCACAGTGGCCTCTCATACTCTTCCATCAAAATCTACGCTTCAGCTATCTCAGCACATTACAACTGTAATCCACCTGTGTTCTCGCATCCTTTGCTAAGACAGCTTCTAAGAGGCATAAAGAATATCAAACCTCCAAGGAAGCTACCAATTCCTGCATGGGACCTCAATTATGTCTTGGAAAAATTAACTCTTCCTCCTTTTGAGCCAGCAGCATCTTCAGAAATGCAATTTCTCTCTTGGAAAACGGTTTTCCTGTTGGCAGTCACTTCAGCAAGAAGAGTCTCGGAGATACAGGCCCTCATGGCAGTTCCTCCCTTTATCATCTTTCATCAGGACAGAGTTTCCCTTAGGACCAATCCTTCATTCATGCCTAAGGTGATATCCAGAGTGTCTCTAAACCAAGCAATTCACCTGCCTACTTTCTTTCCTAATCCTCAAAATAAAGGGGAAAGGTTGCTGCATACTTTAGACATTCACAGACAACTACGCTACTACTTGGACAGAACATAGTCCACCAGGAAGTCTGACCAACTGTTTGTAGCCTATGCTGCTGGAGTGCAAGGGAAAGCAGTCACCAAACAAACTATCTCAAAATGGATTGGACACTGCATCAGATTCTGTTATTCTTTTCATGGAAAAAGTGTGCCAGCTAATATTAGACCACACTCCACCAGAGCTATGGCCACATCCACAGCTTTTCTAAGAGGAGTGGCTACAAAAGATATTCTAGAGGCTGCTACATGGAGCTCCATGCATACATTTACCAAACACTACAACCTGCCATTATACTCCAGATCCCGAGCAGGCTTTGCTTCGGCAGTCCTGCAGGGCCTTCTAGCTACACCATCTCTTGCTTAGTCCTACCACCCCCAGCTTGGCTGTGGTATTCAACCCATATGTCAGGACTGCAGTTGCATTCTTGAAGGACATAGTACAGTTTTGTACCTACCATAAATGTAGATGTCCGATAGATATGCAACTGCAGTCAGGTTTACCCTCCCTCCTACCCCTCTTTTTTCCCATTTTGGGTCCTTACTCCCCTTTCCTATCAGCTGGGGATATATGTTATGGTGTATCTGTTTATTACTGTTGTGCATGTCTGATTTTATCTGTTTATCCATTCACCAAATTTAGCCTTCATTGCAGGGCACCTGGCATCTGGGGCAAGAAACACTGAAGAAGATGGCGTCGGCTGATGCCTTTATACTCCAGCCGCTCTGACGTCGGGGAGGAGGCGACATCAGCCGACGCCAGACCCAGACTTTGGAATCTGGCCGACCGAAGGGCTGCCTGAGGCAGGGCAACCCATATGTCAGGACTGCAGTTGCATATCTATCGAACATCTACATTTATGGTAGGTACAAAACTGTACTTTCTTAGTTTCACACCTTCACTGTCATAAAACAAGCTGATGTGTTGCTGTTTGTATACATTCCTTAATGTGCACATGTGCAGAACTTCAAATAGATGTCTCTGTTGAGTCTTTTCTGTGTAAGATAGCTGCTTGAAGAGATATACAACAGAATTAATTACACAAGTGAAAACTAGATTATTTTAAACAAGTAAAATGGATAAAAACAATAGTAACTAAAACAGATGAAGAAAATAATGCTGTTACTAATGGCAAAGACAGTTTGTTAATGTAAATAGTCACATTAGTGCTTTTATGCACATGGGCCCTATATCAGGTTGCATTGGTTTCGGCGTTTTATTTTGTTGTTTTACTTTGTATGTTATACAATAATACCTCTGCTACGCATGCCATCATGCCATTTACAAATTCCAGGTACCAGTTATCCATGTAGGTGAAGACTGTGTGCACAAAAGTTATATGCCATATTGGTAAATATAAATATCCAAAATACCAAACAGTAATGATCACTAGCTAACCAGATGTAAGATCCTGTTTTGAACACATTTTTTTACTGTTATTGCCTTTCCTAAACTTTCTCCAGGAACACATTTGACATGCATTTGGCATTGCACTATGTTATACACTGATTTTCATCTCAGTTTTTTTCATAATATCAATGTGTCCATCCTAAAAATGGACTTCTAATGTAGTTGAAATGATAGTAAGAAGATGAAAGAAGACAAAAAGCACATATACTGCAAGGATACAGATGTTACATGTATTTTATAACTCTCAACAGAAATACTTAGGCAGGGAGAAGAGGTATCCATGGAATATTAATAAGGCAACCATCTCTTTTTGTTGAAAATATTGCATCTCCTAGAGAAATGAGATAGAGACTCAAAGAATAAGTATTGTATTTTGTCCGCAAATAATTTATTAATAATAGTAAATGGTCACTCTGTATCATTATGCATTACACACTAATCATCCCTGCTACTAATGTTCCGCATATTTGTAATTTAGGTGATTGGTACTTACACAACTATATCAGAGGCACTTTTTTAATGTTATGAAACATATAAATCAGGATGTTATTACAAACCTACCATTTGTGATACAATACTAGCCATAACACATTTTATTTTTATTTTATTCCATTATTTGTATTTTCATTCTGTATATTGTTAGGATTATTTTCATAATTATGTCCCATGGTATCTAAGCATGCCATTCTGCTCAATTCCTTTTCAGTTAATACTTCTCTAAGGTATGTAGCCATGGCATATGTGCTGTTGGTCTTCCTTGCTCAGTCTCAATGTCCACTGCTCTTATGGTCACTCTACTCCCTGTTCTGGGCTACCAGAAGGCTACAAACTGATAAGACAATATCTAGGAGCATTGTCCTTGCTACCTGAGATATCAGAAGATGGCTGGCCTGTTGTTCTAACTCCCAGTGTATAGTTGCACCACAGAAGGAGGTGTGCTATGCATGTATTGTTTGAGGTTTTCCCTGACTCTGCAGCGATGCAGCTTTCTTAATGCCCATCGCACCATCTGAGCTTGGTGCTGCCTGTTGGTGATCTTTAACTTCCACTGGACTGTGATGTTTTGGCATGCAAGCCACTGTACCCATGCTCTGTCCTCCCTGAGAAAGGCTGATTGGCTTATAGTATGTGTCAAAGGAAAAAACTTCAAAGACCAATACACGTAAGGTTCAGTTAAGGCACTTTAATTTACTTGCAGCAAGGAGACAAAAACATGCAAATACAAGGATTTGTCTAACTACTAACAGGAAGTATGTTCATTCTTATACTATTTTACAAGACATTACCTTCTAAGCTGACGTAATCAAACATAACTTTTAGCATTGTTCTACAGCAGATGTTACTCAGATCTTCTGCTGACATGACTAGATTTGTGAGAAACTTTTCAGAAAAACAACCTGGCCTTGGTGGGCACTAATCCGTTACAGTCTTCTATTGTACAGTGTTACATTTCAAGGTACTTTTCTAATACAGATACAAGCAAATGCTGATTGCAGTTCATATTTTCAAGCAGGCTTTGTACTAATTATCTGTAACTTCTACAGCTGTGTATTTTCTCACGGCACAAATGGAACTTCTTGTCTAAGCTTCATACAAGTAGTATTGTTCTGTTCATTATTTTCCTAACGCAAGCAGAAATCACCTGCTTCTCAGTAAATTTCCAAGGCACAAGCAAGATTTTAGCTAACAGTACAAGGTCAGAAAGCAACTGCAGTTTGTCCAGATTTATGCAGTATGAAATAGAATAAATGTGTTAACCCTTTTCAAGCTCTAAATGCACTAAGCATATTGCTAATACACACATTAATACATATTTTCTAACAGTTATGTCATTCTTTTCCATTCTCAATGTCAGATTCTCTATTGTCTGAGCCGTTAATCGAACCTTGTTCATCTGCACTGAAGTTAAGCCTTCATCTCTCTCTGTGCCACAGGTCTAACTAGCAGGATGATTTCTGATTAAATAATGTGACTACATTCCTCTTACTTGTACTTCAGAGAATACCCACTCGTGTTTAAAGGGATATGAATTAATGACTTGTGCAGATGGACTATCACAGAACTAATTTAGCTGTAGTGTTCTTAGAACTTTTGCTATTAGCATGTTATCATCATCATTATTATTATTATTATTATTATTATTATTATTATTATTATTATTATTATTATTATTTATAAAAATGCCTTTTTGTTTTAGGTTATATGGCCTGAAAAACTAGAGGGATTTAAATTCCATCTTTCTGGAGTGGGAGTTGATCTGGAACCAAAGGGTACATTTAAAATCAATGAAGATACTGGTGATATCCTGGTCACAAGAGAACTTGACAGAGAAAAAATTGCATCATATCAGGTAACCAACAAGCTTCTTAATGTCTATGTATCAAATATCCCTTTGTTTACAGCTAGCAAACTTGATAACAAATACACTTGGTCATGTAGATACCAGTAATGTATATATGGGAACACTGCTCATATGATATAAACTCATGAAGGTTTTTTTGTATGTGTTTGGATGTGTTAAACATCCTTTATTTTATTGTGCTCAAAGTAGTTTGGGTCTTTTATAACTGTTAATCAGTTTTCATTTTTGATTTTGTCTATACTCATCACCTAAGTGTTTAAGACTATTAATGATTTTAATGGATATTTTCAGGCATCACTGAATATGGCAGCCATGAACTTTATGGGAAAAGTTTGTTATTTTAGTTACAGGGATACTGTCACTACAATTTTAAGAATCGTGAGTCTGAGCGGTTATACAATGATGATGTTGTTGTTGTGATGTCTCCTCATTACATTTGTTCATCTTATCAGTTGCTTGCTTTGTTGGTAGATCATATTATTATACCTTGGTACAGTATTATTAAGGCCAATGAATTTTGTTTGTCAAAGAAGGAATAACATGAATGCTAGAACTTAGTCTGTGCCTTTTTTTTTTTTGTTTGATTTGCATTTTTATGGTCTTTTTTCAAAACTGTTATGCATATGATGGAACATATCAATGGATAAAATACAGAGTTGAGAAAATAGATTTTTTTATATAAAATAAGAAAAGTGTAGAGTATCTTAAACATGAAAAGCAATAATGTATTTAAGCACTGTACACAGTGGATGCAAGCATTTTCTTTGTCAGTTTTGTTCATTGTGATAAGGCCATTTGCAAAAGTTGTTTTTTGAAGTTTAAAAAGAAAATATGTATACAAGTCAGCTTCATGACATACAAGGACAACATCTTGACTATGACCAGCATGATCTAGGACTGATTAATGACACAGGCACTGGAACAGGCAAGCAGGAAGAGAGGAAGTAGAAGGACAATATTGGCTCCTCATCTGTAGTTGAAGGGAGGTACCGCAGTCCCACTGCAGTACTGATACCTGACAATGTCTGAGCAGAGCAGCGAGTGACATATGGGTCAGGGGCATGTGTTCATTCTGCCAAATAGTTTGTTTTGTAGCCAGATTTGGTGCTGACATGGAAGCAGTCATAAGGCACTGTAGATCTTATCTTAGTATCTAGTACATCACACTAGCAGGAAGATAACACGGACCAGAATAGCAGACTTGTAGAAAACGTAGCGTTTCTGCCAGGTGTTGTCTCCAACAACTGTAAGAAGAGACAATGAATAGGCCAATTGCTCAGCATAGGAGAGGCTGATGGGCAGCATGTATAGGTAAATTTATAGGAAAAAGTGTAAATTGCATGTATTTCATAAAGACTTGTATAAGTTAATATATTTTAGTAACTACACTTTAAATATCTGTTGTTTTTTTCAAATGTGATTTACTTTTTCACATCAACTGAAGGAATTGCAAATTCTTTTTTTTTTAATAATAGACCAATTAACTCCTCCGTGTTCATGAAGAGATATAATAAAAGCTAATGCCGATCTTGTGTCCATTACAAAAGAAATGAAAAGAAGGCACACACTAGTAGAAAAACACAGCGAACTTGACCACATCGCAAACTCTTCCAGACGAGGTTTAATTTATTGGTACTTGTGTATTAGTGCAACCAGATTTTCACGGTTGCGACTTTTAAATATTTCTGCACAAACAAGCCCATGAAAGGTGGTGCTGTGAGTTAGTTTTGCTGTGGAACAACTTTGCTTTACCTTCAGGAAGACAAATGTTTGAGAAACCCTGTTCCAGTTTTCAGCGTGCATTACACATGCACGTTTGAAATTGTCATGCCTGTTGTCATTCTGACGAATGGATTTCTTTTATCTGTGTGGAAGGAATCCTTCAGAGAAGGCAAACACACTCACAGTACTGATGGTTTTGGTCAGTTTTTTTTTTTTTTTTGGGTGGGGCGGATATGTTCAGGTGAAAATGAAACAGCTGCTACCAGACAGAAAGTACAACAAGAAATGCATTGTCTGGCAATAACATGCATTTGGAAGTGTTCTTACTATGAATAATCATGACGTGATTATGAGTTTCTGTATTTATTTTCTAAAGTATGGGCAGTGCTTCACAAATGGTGACACTTTGTTAGTACCTGAAGTGAAGTTATGCACTTCAGTGTCTGTAAATCAGCACTTTGCCTAACCTAGGAAAGGCAGTAATCCTTGCCCTTGAGAGATTTCCAATATCCTAATGTCGCAGAGTGTATTTGATGTCTCGCTTTTCCAGTAGCTGGCATCGTCTTGAGAAATGGAGGTACTGCAAAGCGGATCTCCACTGTGGAGTTACAGGAGCAAAGAGGTACAAACTCGCACCCTTTCTCCTCTTCCTGGATCATACCCACAGTGACAGAGTAATGCTTCCTTCTTCACAGACCCCTTCTTAGGTTAAGCAACCTGTTTCCGCACACAGATACCAAATTATGGCAGTGCAGAAATCTGGTTGCGATAATACGTAAGTACCAATTTATTAAATAAACTAATATAAACCAAACAAATAAAAACAAAAAACATAAGCACTTTTGTGTCGGTGTTTGAAACTTCATCAGACAATCATGGAAGCATTTCCACGTCCCTTTATACTATCCTAAACCAATCAGAATTGCTAAACAAAGTCATGTGTTAGCCAAGTCCCCAGCAGAGTTTCCAAAGCCTAGTAGTTCTTTTAAAAAGAAACTTACAAATTAAAACTTTCAAGTAAAAAATGCACAGTAGCAAGTCATAAGAAATAAGGCACACATACTAACAAATAAAAAAAATGTAATACCTCTTCAACTTTTAAAGTGCAAAAAAAAATTTTTTTAATTAAATAAAATGCATGCAATCTATGACTTGAATTATTATTATGAACCAATATTTAAAAATGCATGGAAAATATGTATGAATATGTATATGAAATTAGACAATATAAAATATATAAAAACTATATAAAATATATATGTATGTCATGAAATTATTGTTTCAAAAAATGTTTTGCAACCATGTATTTAATACCATAGCAGCATTCTACACCAGAAAATAAAACTGATCAAATTATCCACCCTGCCACCCTGTTAATTTAAAAAAAAACATAATTATCCTTCTAATGTTCTTAACCTCAACAGGCAGAGTGCTGACCATTTAAACAGGCCAGTTGTTAGAATTGAACTTGAGTTGCCAGTACAGCTCACGCCATTCAAGATGTAGTTGTCATGGACTATGTCTATCATATTATCTGTATTTGCACAAAAATACAAAATTTAAAGTCATGTATGGGATTAGTTATGGTTTTCATGTGTGTTTTTGAAAACTCCTTTTGTAGAACGTAACAGCCAAAGACTCTTTCACCATTTCATTTGTCTTTACAATAGTTCATACTTTCTGACCACAAACATTTTACTAAGTTTCAGATGTAAATACGTTAAAGGCAGGTCATCTACAAATGTAGAATTATAATTTCTGCATTCAGATAAACATGTCTCTGAAGTAGAACTGAAGAATGAAATAATGTAAAGATCGTAGAGGGCATTATTAAGAAATCATATTTGAGAGAAAATATCAAGTCTACAATGCTGTACATGAAATGAATCTGATGACTGTTTTCAGTTTGGGAATCTTTTTTTTTTTTTAAAAGAAACATCTTTATTAAGTTATCATGTATGACATAGGCCATGTTACATTTATATAAATGAAACCATAGCGACAGAATCTCAGTTGCAAACATTATACATTCCAAACCATGAGACACAACTATTGCTGCAAAAATTATATATCACATTTAACATATCTAGTCACTGTTAGTCAGCCATTGCACAGCTCATTCAAATCTTGCCTTCTTTTAGACCTCGTTCCTCCTCTGCATGTGTTGATCCCACAATTCCCATTTTTCCTATGTAATTTGCTCTTACCCTTTTCTAAAGATCCCAGTTCCAGTTGTTTTAACTGTGATGCAATCTTCACTACTTCTAGTAAAGTTGGTTAGACTTTGAGTTCCATTTTCAAGTAATTGCTTTTTTGGCAGCCATCATAATTAGACTCAGTAAGGCCTTACTATGTGTCAGTTTGGGAATCTTGTGATCAGATCATACCTCTGACTATGTCATCTTCAGGTAATTTATTTCAAATTTTGCCAGAACATTTTAGAATGATTTCAAAAACCAAAACAAAAACAAACAAAACAAAAAAAAAAAAAACGAGATGAGAAATCTACATTTTCTATCTTAAGTTATGGCTTTGACTGTAAATATATTCTTATAGTAAACGTGTTTGATAATGTTAAAGCTGATATACTGCTATAACTGTATGTGGTTTTATAATTTTTAGGAGTATTTTGTATGAAGAGATTTTTGCAGCTTAAGAGTTAGTTATACTTTACTTTGTCATCATCTCGGCTGATACATTAGGAATGGAGAATGCGAAATGGAAGCAGGAATTAATTATATAATAGTGCAGGGATAATGCTTAATGATCTTTGTAGATCTTTACAAAGTCACTACTTTGATGTATTTCTTCAGAGTTTAGTAAAACTTAAAAGGTACTGGAAATTGATATTAAAATATTAAGGGCATTGTGAAAAACTGATTGTAATAGTTTGATGGAATAAAACTTGGTAGGCTATCTTGGTGCTGAGGGTTTAAGGTTATGAGATGTGGGAACAGGATTATGTGGCTAAATGTTCAACTCCATTTATCACTGCAGAAGATGGTCTGAGCTGCAAATAGATTTGTACTTAATATGTTCACACTATTCTTATTATGTTACTTGTGCTTTTGAATATAAATACAGCTCAAACTTTAGTGAGCTATCGTCAAGGAAACCTGGGACAAATGGACCATGTAATAGGGGATAGAAATAGACAATTGTTAGATTATAAGAAGAATGACAACTTTAAAGGAGAATAAAACACTAGTATGTTTAGGGGAAAAAGAGTGGTAATCAGTGGAAAGTTATTTCTCTGTAGTACTAAAAAAGCATACATTTGTTGAAAATTTCTTTATAAACAAACATTTGTAAGTAAAAAAGTTAGCTAATATGTGTGAGGAAATTTATGTTTTAAAAAGTAACAGAAAATAGATACTGATAGAAAGTACAGTTGTGACAATTGAACTTACCATAATGATAGATGTTTGAGTGATCATTACTACAGAAGCCTTAGTTGTATGGATTTTATCCTATTAAGGATATATCAGCCAGCCAGCTTCTAAGGTTTCCGAGCAACTTCAACATGTGCAAATTGTCAAGCAGCTCAAGCTGAGCTGACTAAAAGACAAGTTTGGGCACAAAACTCTTCAGAGCTTTACTGCCAGTAGAGAGGAGAAGGCTGATCCTGCAGTACCCTTATCTATATAGGTAGATTACCATATCTAACTACATTAGGGAGATGGGAGGAGAAGAGTCCAGGAGCTGCTGTAGAATGGTCCTAGCAAACCTTGATCTGGACCTACAGAAGCAATCAAGTTTGTACTGCTTTGTAAAGTTATATACAGAGTGCCAAGTAGCAATTTTTAGAATACTTCTTGAATCCACCCCTTTCCAAAAGGTCATAGATGAAGCCAAGGCCTTAGTAGAGTGTGCCTTGATTCTGTCTGGAATAGATTTATCATGGTGAGTATAACATAGTGTAATAGCATTACACAACTATTTGAAAATAGTTTGTTTTGAAACAGGTTGCACCTTCTTCTCACCTTCATAAGAAATGAACAATTGATCTGAAACATTTAGTTTTGTCAAGATAGTACCTGAATTGTCTCTGGACATAAAAGATATGCAGTATCCATTGTTCCTCATTTTTGGTTTAGGAAAGAAAATGGGGAAATGGATAGTCTGGCTTAAAGTAAACTCAGAAACGACTTTAGGTATAAAAGAAGGATTAGTTCTAAAAGAAACCCTGTCCCTGTGGAAAATGAAAAAGGGTTAACTCTCCATAAGAGCTTCCAACTCTATACGAGCTGCTCTTCTTGCAGAGATCAGAGCAATCAGTAAAACTAATTTCCATGTTATGAACCTCAAGTCAGCCAGATTATCTGGTTCAAACTGAGCAAGTGTTAGCTTCTCTAACACAAAATGAAGATCTCATGGAGGGACCACAGGTTTTCTTGGATGCCTCTGTGACACCCTCCTCTGAGTAAGTGATCAAGGATTCTCAATCCTCACAACTGACACCGGTGGGGGATGCTCAATTGGAAGGAAAATGGATATTCACAGTATTTCCAGATGCATCTCTTTGCAACAAGCTCAATTTCCATTAAGTGCACACAAGGAACACACTCAGTCCGAGGACTGGATTTTCCCCTCTCTCTCTCTCTCTCGCTAGACCCCCAGTAGGACTCCCCACTAGCTAAGCAGTAGAGTTGAGTCTTCAGCTGAGTGTTCCATCTGTCCCTGCTCCAAGTAGCTGACACACACTGTTTGAGATTTGTTTTTCACACACACAGACACACACATACCTGAAAAAGGCTGGCACAGCTTTACCAGATATGCTCCCTTCTGCCCAGACTATAAGGTAAGTACCGCTACTAGAACACTCCAAACTCAGCTACTCTAAGGCTCTTATTAGGGTACCCAGTTAAACTGAGTAAAATTAATGCTAATATAAATTGAAGTATTTGACCAATGCAGCAGGGCTTTCAGGAGCAGTCACAGTGTCACCAAATAAATATAAATACTCTCAAAGGTTAAATATTCTTTAAAGGACCGGCCACAATGAAAAGTTTAAATATATTTAATAATAACTAATAAAAGAGCATGAAAATGCTGAATATCTATTTACTGTAAACACCATAGTTTCATTCACATGAAATATTAAAAATAGATGGATAGATTCACACACATACAGAAAAACAGTACTTGATTATTCTCAATATTTTTTTTGACTGATCTAAAGAATTACTCTTCCCTGTTTACTTACTAATGCAAGGCAATATGAAGTGGGTGAGTGGACTTCATTCTTTCTCAGGTTTCAAAAACAGACTGCCCTGAGACTTCTGTTTCATATAATATTAAAACATAATTTCAATGCTGGATTACAGAATGACATCACATACATCTGATCATCTGACTTTGATTCCCCCACTACCCTCCTTTACAAGAAACTGAGCCAGAATTTAGCACATATGTGTTACCATTCATACAGATAGAGCTTTGCTGAGCTGTGTTATAGCATCTGGAAGTTACAAATCCATTTCAAGCTTCCGCCTCTCTGGGGTACTAATTAATTCACCCCTAAGGACAATACAGTAGGATTCCTAATCCTGGTTTTCACAGACATTTCATCTCTGGCTACAATCAGATGACTTAATTTCAGACTATTTTTCAAAGTTAGCTGGGCTGGCCAGCAATTATAGAAATAAAACGTTTTTAATGGAATCCAAACATAAGCACTTTCACAGTTACAAATGCTGCTTCTTCAGATGATACTATTAGTCAAAAATCTTCATCCCTTAAATACCGTGCTTAACATTTAAATTAACTACCTTCCTGATTGCTTGCTACACATTTAAAGAAACACCATTATTGCTACTGCAAAAACAGAGAGTACTAAGTACATTTACTAAAACTAGTTGCATTCAAGGCTGTATAATAAAATATGTAGCTGTAATCAAATCACCTATTTAGTATATGTGTGTATACAATATGCAAATTACATATAAACATCCTATAAAAAAATAAAAATACTATTTTTATAAAAAAACATGTTACCCCAGCTACCCCAGCATTATAAACACATCACAAAGGGGTCACACATACATTTCACTTCCTAGTTATGGAAAAAATTAGATTGAATGGGAGATGTGGACATGTTAAGAATAAGACAGAAACAAAAACCCAATGAATCATTAAATTAAGAGCAGATAGTGGCAGTGGTTTGAATGACAAAATCCCCATCAAACCCATTCTGAAAGCTAGACATCTGTGTAGATTACATAGTTTTAATAGGATGTTAAACAGTGTGTGAAAGATGAGTGGTCTGAGGTACAACAAATGGCCACAGCTGAGTCGTAAACCTGTGCAAATTGTTAGTCTGTTGTGGTGGCAAAGGCTGTTTGCTTAACTTTTTTCTTTTTGTAGCTGGAATAAGGAACAGCCATGGGACTGGTAGTCTGTTCCATGGTCAAGCCAAAAATGGTGCCTCTTTCCCAGGGAAGACAAGTACCAAATGCCAGTAAAACTACTAGTCCATAAAAGTTAATTTCTTGAGAGAAAAACACAGTAAAATGTACTTTTAAAAACTATGCCAGCCTCAGAAATTAAAAATAGACAAGGTTACTCCACAGAAAATATGTTTTCAGTCAGTTTACACTACTTTTAAACTGACAGAAAAAAAGAGTGCTCTATTTAAAAGTATGTTATACTTTTGAGACAGTAAATTAAACACTCATAGCTTTAAAATAGCATTCCTGAAGAGGAAAATAATAAATCATCAAAATTAAGAAAATTGAAGTATTTTTTCCTAAAGGGAGCTTATCTGCCCAGAAAAGAAAAGTACAAGCTGACAGTCAATCATCAAAGGCAGAATCAAAAGCTTTGGTGGCATTGAAGCACTGAAGGGCTTTGCAGCAAAACTTGTCCTTCAGTCAGCTCAGCTGAAGGTATTCAACAGTTTGGGTGTGTGAGAGGTACCCTGAAGCTTTCTATGCTGACTGGCTGTTATATCTGTCACACTGTCAGCTCAGCTATTGCGAATTTTGTAAATAATTCTATGCCATTTGTGAATATTGATATGATTTATACAGAAGTGTGTGTAAAGTACTGAGGTAAAATGTAACCACAGCATGCCCTATTGGAATAGAACAGGAATGTACCTGCACTATTGTAACTGTTTAGATGTATATGTTTAATTGAAAATGGAACACAGGTGGTTAACTTGAAAAAAAAATTAGAGACAATAGTTGAAATGAAATTGTTTTTATAATTGCTGGGCTATAAATAGAAGATGTTATCTCTCATTTTCAGTGCAGTAGTGGGCACAATGTTTAGAGCTTTTTTGTATTGTCTTGGAAGTGAAATAATTACTAGGTTTAAAATGTAGAAGTGTTTTATTGTTTTATAATTTCCGGGATCTACAAACATCTGAAAGATTATGTATTTTTCACGGAGAGATGCTAAAATTCTGGTAGTTTCTGACAAAGGGGGTTTAGCTTGGGAACTAAAGTCAGGTGACAAAAAGTGACGTCATCCAAGCTAACCCAGCAGTAATATTTGATATTAATTAAAGAACTCTCTCAGACAGAGACTGGAGATATTGTATTTTGTCTTTTACCATGAAACATCCGCTTACCTCTGCACTTGCCTTGCTGTAAATAATTTTTCGGGCATTGGAACTCTTTTACATTCAGAGAAGGAATATAGTAAAGTTTAGTTTAGATGTTTTATTTACTGATTTGAGACTGTCCTGCAATTTTGTTTTAAATATTTCCTGTGATTTTGAACTCTGATGTGACTGATTATCCATTATAGAGTGCAATGCCCCTTTTGGTATGTACCTCACAAGACATCTACAACAACTGTAAAGGCCACAGAAATACCTCACAAAGAGGATTACCGGCCTCAAACAGACGCCCTATGCAGACCATCTCAAAAAACTGCAGCTTTACTGTGTTGCATATCGCTTACTCAGAAGCGGTCTCTGCATAACACACAAAGCTATGTCAAACCCAAAGCTTTTAGACATGCTCCACTTAAAGAAATCCCAATCCTTACGAGCTACATGGTCTAGGGACCTAAACCTTGTCACCACAATAAACAGAACATGCTGGAGGGATAGATTCCTGTCCCAGAGACTTCCCATACTCTGGAACAAACTACCTATCTATATCAAACAAAGCTCATAACAATTTGATCAAGAAAAATCTTGATGATTGGATAGGAGATAGGAAATTTACCCCGGGGATCACTTCTGTGGCTCTGCTCGACAGTGGCACAGGAAAATAATTTTCTTGGGTGGCGAATGCTGGGGTACTTTTGGCTAGGCTTATATAGGCCCTAGGGCCAATAGCCTAGTACTTACCTATGAACCTATTACTTACTGAGTATTTTCTTGTTCTTCTATTATTTATTATTAAATATATTTAAACCTTTTAATTGAGGCTGTCCTTTTTAGAGATATTTAAGCTCTTAGAGTAATTGCATATCTAATTGGTGACACTGTACAGGCCACTCCTAAATAGCCTTGCTCTTGGTCAGACTACCAGTTGGATTAATAGTAACATTATACAGTAGGACTGGAAACCCTTTGCTAAGGGCCTTAAAGTAGCTGATAAGAGTATTAGAGTAGCTGGTGGCAGCTAGAACTACCTTATAGTCTGTGCAGAAGGGGCATAGCTAGTAAACCTTTGCCAGCCTTTCCCAGGTTTGTGTGTGTGTGTGTGTGTGTGTGTGTGTGTGTGTGTGTGTATATAAATCAAAACTCAAAGTGTGTTTGTGTGTCAGCTACTTGGGCAGGGACACGAAGCAGTGGTTGGACAGAGAGGGTGCTGGAGGTTTTGGCTTGGCCACCCGGCTGAGATCTCAACCCCATAGCTCTGCCAGTGGGTAGTCTTATTGGGGATCTGGAGAAAGAGGGAGAAACCAGACACAGACTGACTGTGATCTCCATGTTCTCTTAAGGTAAATTACACTTTACTGGGTGTGCTATCCTCCCAGTGTGTACATTCCACATGAATGCCAGTGGTGAGGATTGAGGCTCATTGATTACTGGGCTCCTTGATTACTGGGCCAGTGCTAGGGCATCACAATATCCTTTGCAGGATATATCACATATAGCTAAGACTACTGCAGCAGTGATCAGTATGATGAACAACTAAACTGGATAATGATATAATTTGTGTTTGGGTTTTACAGCTAGATGTCACCAGTGACATCCTACTGCAAACAGAAAGAAGATAAGAAAATGACATTCTGTAGGAGAAAGTTGGAAGAAAAAAGTATTTACTCTCATCCTATCTTGAAACCGACAACAAGCAGTACTCTGTAAATTTCACTGTGCATGTAGCAGAAAGGACTGCTGGCATCTTGAAATGGTGGCTTGAATCTTTTTATGATGCAGGATTTATATCTATTTGAATAAGAGTGTCCAAATCAAGCTGCCAAGAAAGAAGGAAATAATTCATATAAAGTGAATATTATGGAAGTAATGTGCTTTCTTTATCAAGTATGAAGAACAGAAATAGGCTGATATGATAAAAGTAGAGTAATATAATGTATTAAGATGCCATATTTAGTAGTTAATAATAGATTGGAATGAAGTAGCTAATATAATGGATATTGGTATTTCTGGTTAAAAAGTAACATGATACATTAAAAGTAAATTCTAGTATGGATGTGAGGAACTGCATTTGTTGAATATAGCTACAACAACACTGGGAGAGAATCTAAACTGTTAAAGCCAGTGAGCATGAATATTTTATTATAAAATATTGTTTTTCCCCTTCTGACAGCTACCCCTGCATGGCACATTTTAAAATGATAACTGTCAAAGCATGTTTTTGACATTTGAAGGTGGGACAGTTTTTTTTGATTGATAAGAAAAGAAACACTAGGCATAATTCCCCCCAAAACTGCTTTTAATGCAAGTGATCTCTTCAACTGAGGTCAGGTATTTTAGAATTTGGCCCTCTGTGTAACCCTGTTATAGACAGGCCTTACATTTAAGTAAGTCACTTAATTTGAGAGCAGCTCTTTCAGAATCTGAATAAGTCACTTAATTTGAGAGCAGCTCTTTCAGAATCTGACCCACTGTGTATAGTGGAAGAGATTATCCCATATTGATGGTTTTCACACTTGTAAGACTCCTGGAAAGTTTCATAAATAGAAAACTAAGATGTTCTTTATAAATAATGGTCTGTTTCTTTAGGCATAATGTGGCTTTCCTAAAATCATGGCCCTGATATTGCTATTATACCTTTCCTGTTTTATATTTCAGACAGGCATAGCATGTATACAATTTTTTCACATTTTTTTAAACTAAAGAAAGCATTTGATGGTATCTTGCTAAATAGTAGTAGTGAATGAATTCTACATTGAGGTGACTGGTTCATCTCTGTGATGTTGCCATGTACATGTAAACAGAAAAATTTAATAATATTCCTTTAAATACGTGAGTCTTTTAGGTTTATTTTCACGCTACTATTTTCTTTTGTTATAAAACAAGTATATGTATCACAGGATACAAAGATGTAAATGTCCTTTGTATAAATAAAGCTTTACTTTTAACAAAAAGTCCATTAGCAAAACAATCCTTTGAAGAATGTCAAGTCAGATGTTTTTTTTTTAAGATGGAATGGTTGCAAAATTATGAGCTAAAGGTTAAGACAAAAATTTACATTTAATGTGTACTTTAATGGCAACATTGAAGATGAAAGGAATTTATTACAATTGGCAGGTGAATTTAGGTATTTTGAAATCAGTCCTGGCAGTATATCAACATTTTTACAACATATAGATAATGTAGTACTTGGTATGAGTTCAGTGCCAACAAAGATTTATAACATAAAGAACAAGTTACTGTATGATGCATATAAAACAGCAGTGGCCAACCTTTTAGTGTCAGTGGACCACATATGAACCCCATACGCTAGGCTGAAGGCAGTAAACAATGCTATGATACCCTGCCTGTCCCCAAACCTCAACAGCATCTGTCCCTAGTTCACATTCTTTTCATTTTGATAAAGGTCACCACCATAGTTGAGAAAGGACCAATAACCAAATAAACATGCATGGTGTGGTCAGAACAAATGCAATCAAATCAATGAGGTCATATGTGAAATAAGAACTTTAATAAAATAGAAAAAAAAATGTATAAATCAAATTATGTCACCTCATTGGTTTGACTCGGTTTGTTCAGACCACACCACACATGTTTATTTGGTTATTTGTATTTATTATCCTTGAGAAAAGTCTGTCAAGACCTCACTCAGCACATTTCAATTGTCTCCATAAATTCACATACTATTTCACTGCAGAAATTATGGCTGTTGTAAGATTATATAAGGTTCAAGGGCTTCACTCTCATATGACATGTCTCCTTTCACTGGATTAAAAGTGGCATATAATACCACCTATGTATTGTGATGTTGAATTATCCTCACCCCTGTAAAACTCTGACAACTCTGTAATATTAGGGAATTCAGAAAAAAAATAATTTGGCTAGAACCCTACCATACTGGAAGAGATTTGGTAATCTTGTTTTTTTTTTTACTACAGATTATACTAAGGAGATAAATATTGTCATTTAATGCACTGATAGTGATGTTTTATGTGCAAATCTTGGTTAAGGGTTGTACCACACAATGGTACACCTATAAGTAAATGCATGGGTATAGAAATCAAGAAGGTCTGCACAGTGTATGAATTTCTTCAAAGAATAGTTACTCACCTTCTTTAGGACCAAGACTCACAGACTAATCTCAGTGTAATAAAGACTCACTGGTGGTCTCTCTAGAGGCCCTGAGCTCATCTATATTAGTGATACACTGGAACACTGAAATTTGTAATTACTTTACTACCAGACTACCAGACTTGTGTATACCTTTTATGAACTATACTACAGCAAGCATGTTAAAAGCAATATATAAAGTGATAGTTTACTTTCTGTAAAGAGAAATGTATGCTATATCTAGCAGTGGTTTAAGTGGTTTATCTGAAGCACCTTTTCAGCAGATTAGACTGAGAGAGAACCACATTTCCCATTACTTCACAAGATGTGTGATTCCCATTCTTGTATTGACTACAGATAATACTTAGTCCTTGTGGGTAACGTGACATTCTTATGGCATATGAGATTCAACTAGCTCTGCTGAAATGTAAAAATTGTAGAGCATATGAGACATAACTTGGTTATGGCTACATACAGATCTTCTGTTGTATGAATTAGCATCAAATTTCAGTCGGGCAAAGATGTGTTTAAAACTATATTTCAAAGACTGAATGAAGCAGTTTCCAAAGGATTCATTAAACTACCAGTAGAATGGGAATAGTAAACCAAACATTTCCACCAGCAACAGCTTCTACCACCTAAAGCAAGCAGTAAGTCAGAGATTGAAGTGTTTGGCATGCATTTCATGGATTGTATTAAGAAAAGAGGTTCTGAAATTGGTGCTGTATGTTGTGCTGATGAATAATTCTGTCTGATCTTTAGGTGTTCACTGTATACACTTTTGAGAATGATCACAGAAAGATTCGGTCTGCATGTCAATTATATAATTTATTTAACAGGTGAGTTGGACCACTATGCATTCTTTTCAGTCATGATCTAGTTATGGAATCAAAACTAAAATATAAAATATAAAAAAATCTAGACAATGCAACATACAAACACAAGTAATCAAAATGTATTGAATAATACAAGGCATAGGAAGTCCTCCAGAAATAGTTTGTGTTATACTAGAAGGCCCTCCCTACGGACGCTGAGGAAGGTCAAACATAGTACATGAGCCACAACTTTGCCACCACTCTTATAAAATGTGAGATCACACATTTTGCTTCATTGTACTGAAATAAAATACATCTATATATACTTTGAGTTTTTTTAATGAAAAAAATAATCAAGTTTTCCAATGACTTATAGGTCCTAAGGGTTTTCCTTATAAACATCTTTACCATTTTTATAATTAGGAAAATGCCCTTCCCCTAGAAATGAGTTTGAAAACAGTGCTATTCATCATGAAATTGCATAATGATAGTCCTTGACTAATGGGACTGGTTCTGTCACTCACTCTTAAGAATATACATTTAATAATTTATTTCTGTATAGCCTTGACTTAGCTTCTGTTAACTTTCTTTATAGTATGCCAGTGTATCAGTCTTCCAATCATATGCCTAGACTTGCTTCCTGGCTATATATATATATATATATATATATATATATATATATATATATATCTGAGCCCTTTCTTATTTGCAGTGGTGATGGACAGGTTGACAGATGAGATTAGACAGGAGGCCCCGTGGACTATGATGTTTGCAGATTACATTGTGATATGTAGTGAGAGTAGGGACCAGGTTGAGGAGACCCTGGAGAGGTGGATATATGCTTTAGAG